>NC_058403.1:56361182-56554487 GCF_002201575.2 Neomonachus schauinslandi
GGAAGGAAGGAAGGAAGGAAGGAAGGAAGGAAGGAAGGAAGGAAGGACCTCCATGGGAGGTGAGCTAAGAGACTGTTGACGAACAACGAAAGCTTCACTCTCTCCTATGTAAGGAATCCCAGGGTAAAGGGATCATTCTTTTCATCCTTCTGAGAATCTTTTAAAACCTGGAAAGAGTTTTTCTTCTCTTTCCCCTCCCTTCTCCCTTCCTCTCTCACCTTTTCTTACTCTATTAATTAGGAGAAACACATTATAACTCTCAGTATCTCTTAGTATCCAAAGATTACTTATGACTAGTTGTTCTATCCCTCTATGCATTTTTTATCTTGCCTTATTTTTAAAAGGATATGAGGTAACTTTAAAAATATGTAACAATACAAAAATTTTAAAATAGGTTACTGCTGCTTCATTACTGGCATAGAGAAATGCAACAGATTTCTGTACGGTTGATTTTATATCCTGCAACTTTGCCAAATTCATGTATTAGTTCTAGCAATTTTTTGGTGGAGTCTTTGGGGTTTTTTACATAGAGTATCATGTCTGCACATAGTGCAAGTTTGACTTCTTCCTTTCCAATTTGGACACCTTTTATTTCTTTTTGTTGTCTCATTGCTGAGGCTAAGTCTTCCAATACTATGCTAAGTAGCAGTGGTGAGAGTGGACTTTGCAACGATATGGATGGAGCTAGAGTGTATTATGCCAAGTGAAATAAGTCAGAGAAAGACAATACCATATGCTTTCACACATATGTAGAATTTAAGAAACAAAGCAGATGAATATATGGAAAGGGAAAAAAAGAGAGGGAAACAACAACAAAAAAACCCCTCTCTCGCTGTGTCTGTCAAATAAATAAAATCTTTAAAAAAAAAAAAAACCCTCTCTCACTGTGTCTCTCTGTCAAATAAATAAAATCTTAAAAAAAAAAAAAAGAGAGGGAAACAAACCATAAGAGACTCTTAACTATAGAGAACAAACCGAGGGTTGCTGGAGGGATGTGGGTGGGGGGATGGGCTAAATGGTGATGGGCATTAAGAAGGGCACTTGTTGTGTTGAGCACTGGGTGTTGTATGTACGTGATGAATCACTATAAATTCTATTCCTGAAACCAATATTACACTATCTGTTAACAAGCTAGAATTTGAATAGAACTTGAAAAATAAATAAATAAAATAAAATAGGTTAGTGAAGGAATTGCTGCAGATAAGGATGAAGATAAAGCCATCTCAATGAGAGAAATACAATTCAAATTCACTCTGTGATCCGTGGCTGGGTGTTCTGTTCCACATAGTCTTTCAAGAACCCAGGCTTCTAGCGGGTCTGTCATCTTTAAGTTGTGACTTCTAAGTCCCCCTGCATCATAATATCTGATAGCACATGAGGGAAGATCATGGAGGATCTTACATGGAAGGTTTTACACATCAGGTCTTGAAATGACAACCATCACTCCCACTCATGTTCCATTGGCTAAGACTTAGTACACGGCCACACCTAACCAACCACACAGGAGGCTAAGAGATATAGTTCTTCTGTACCAGAGAGAAGAATGGGTTTGGTGACCAGCTGATAGTCTGACACACTGACCTATATTCTCACTAAATTGTGGGGGCAAGAGCAATATTTCTCTCTTCACTTCATCCCCAATTCTCATACATACCGAGCACTCAATAAATATTTGTTGGATAAATGAAGCTGTGCATGTTCAGTATTTAAAACATTTTATCTGCCATCCTGATGCTGGTTGCCCGTTTTAGTTCCTCATATAGCACCATGTGAGGCAGCCTCTAATGCATCTGCCCATGTCTGACTGTATTCCTGGAGCTCAGGTGGAGGGTGTCGTTGGTGTCCATTAGCAGCCTGCATTGCAAAATGATTGATGTTAATCATTTCTGTACATCACTTATAGATGATTGGTATAAGCCATGAGGCCAATTTATTTATGTATCCTACATGTATTTTTTTCAGAGATTTGATTATCCATGTTTTTATTTAAGCATGTCATTTTCCAGAACTGAGGTGCCTGGGAAGGTGGGATGCCATTCATTACTAACTCAAGCCTACAAGCGAACGAGCGTACTGTCATACTATAAGGATATTGTTAAGAATATTAGACACAGTATACAGTATTCTTTTTTAAAAGGCTGGGGAAGGGGCGCCTGGGTGGTTCAGTCAGTTAAGCATCTGCCTTCGGCTCAGGTCATGATCCCAGGGTCCTGGGATAGAGTCCTGCCTGGGGCTTCGTGCTCAGTGGGGAGCCTGCTTCTCCCTCTCCCTCTGCCCCTCCCCCCTGCTTGTTCTCTCTGTCTCTCTGTCTCTCTCTCTCAAATGAATAATTAAATGAAATTTTTAAAAAGGATTAAAAAAAAAAGACTGGGGAGAAATTTGTTTTTAATCTAAAAAGAGTAGCTGTGTTTCTCTCGAAAATGGACTGGTTTTATCCTATGATAGCCATTAATGGCATAACATATATTCTTTATTTCTTAGCATCGTTACTAGAAAGTTCTGACTAAATTTTGGACCCATATCTATTAAGAGTACACAACATCAAGAAATGCATTTTGTGTACTATCCCCACCCAGGTTTCGACAGGGATCAACATACTTTTTCTAACTCTATTTTCCTTGCCTTGAGTTTCCCTTTCTATCTACTTCTGTTATCTTCCTGAATTGAGTATTTATGGAAGCAACCTTAAATATATTTGTTTTCCAAGAGATATGACCATGTTTTCAATGGAGTGTACTGGGTATAGCTTCAACCCTAGAGATATTTTCAAATGAATATGAATAAGTCTTTCATTTTGGGAGGAAGAGAGAGAGGAGAAGAATGGGAAATGATGGACTATAAAGATGAGGGTGATTTTGAAAGCTAAGAACTGAAGTAGATAAGTAACCATATTGCACATATGAAAATTTGTGTACAATTGTGAAAACTCACTACAAGGTAAGTTCCATGAGGGCAAGAACCTCGTCTTCATTGTTGTGTGTAGACTGGAGTCTGGCACACAGTGGACACTAAAACAATGTATTTTGAAAGTGTGAATGTACTACACTTGAAGATAGGAGAACTGGATTAATATCATATAAATGATATTGAATATTGGTTATGTAGCCACAGGCATATGCCTTTTGGACTCAGTTTCATAGTTGATAAAATGAAGTCATTAGACTACGTATTCACTAAGGTTCTTTCCTTCTTTAATATTCCCGCTCTGCATGCCACCCTTGTTAGGTACAGCAGCATATTAAACATGGGAATGTAAACGCCTACAATAATTTGGGAATTTTGTTTTCAAAATAGGATATCCAGCTGTATCTTCCACAGCCCTTGGAGAAGTGGGTACTCCGACTCCAAATACCACCCCTCAAAGTGAGTATAGCACGGCTTTCCTTATGTGACTGAAAAGAGACAAAACACAAGTTTTAGTACAGCTCTGACAATGTTGAGGTTTGGGCAAAAGGCTATGTTTTTCATTTGATGTTGATATTTTGGTTTCAAGCTGCTCTGTGGCAAATTGTAATGTAAATGATGGCTATACGTTGATATGACAATCACTGTAATCTTCAAAATATGGGTTGGTGAATTATTATACTATACTTTTCATTTCTCGTAGAATTTTAAGATAACATGAAAGTAGTCTTGACAGTACTCCCAGTGATCTGGGTTGGCAACAAGAACAGAAAAAGAAAGAAAATCAGTGACAAGTTGGCATTAAACATAAACTACAAAGCTTTTGCTTAATATGCCAGCTATGTCCCTGTATAGGAAAGCACGTTTTCAATTTCAGATTTCCCCAAAGTCACATAGATAAAAAATTCAGCACATCAAAGTAAAGTGAAATTACAGCTGTATAAGAAGTTTGGATTCTGAGAATTTTGTCTTCCAGCCAGCAATTCCAGTGTGACTACCCAAGGCTTCAACTACTCCTGGACCCCCAGCAGGCAAGATACCAAAAACTGTAAGTGTAACTGTGAGTCCCTTGGGGTCTTCTGGGCCTCATTAATTCATCCAACACGTATAATGAGCAACTACGACGTGCTCTGCTCATAATCATATTAACAAATACTTACAAAACATCTACTGTGTTTAAAGCATTGTTGTAGTTGCTGGGGATACATCTGTGAACAAAACGGATCTAAGTTCCAAATTCTGGGGGAAGAGAGACAGGCAAATGGTGATGAGCGATAGGTAATAAAGCAAGCAGTGGAGGGGGACATTGAGGATCAGGTGGGAGAGTGGGCTGCCATTTTAAGTAGGGTGGTTTTGCAAGGCCTTCCTGAGCAAGGTGACATCTGAGTAAAGATCTAACCCAGGGAGAAGAAAGAGCAAACTATGAGGATATCGGAGGAGAGAGTGAACCAGCCAGAATACACATATCACGAAAAGCAGTGAGAAGAGGGAGCCCGGTGCCAGGCACAGAAATGGTTTGGCCATTGCCTCTGGCCACCCAGCAGCAGTGTGTGCTGATGCTGCTTCAGCAGGGAGCCACAGCATCTGAAGAGGAAGTATACTGCCTCCTAGTGGTACAAGACAGAGATATGCGTGGTTAGGGAAGTGGCAGGGGATGTGGCTGCCTCAAAGACCCCGGATGCCGCTGCTGCAGAACTCTGGGTTTAACTGCTAGGCCCTTGGCCCCAAAGAGTAAATGCTAGCATTTAAGTTGTACATTTAGAGCCTCTAGAAGTCTTTTATACCTGCTGGCTCAGTCATCTCACTGCTGGGAATGTGTCCTCAGGAAGTAAAGAGCAAAGGGAACATGTATAATGTTGCTCTTTGTCGCATTAGTTACTTATTTTATCTCCTTTATGGACCTCAGGTTCACAGATCTGGATTAATCATAATCCTTAATTCATGACACACTTTGACCGTTTGTGTATGACCCTCTATAATTTATTTTAACATGTGTCTTTTAACAAATACGTTAATAATGTAACAGACACCTGTGAATTCAGTGCCCAAATACGAGAGATGAAAAGGGGGGGAGGATCAGAAGAGAGAACACACCCAGAGATCCACAAATAAGCATAACCTAGAGATGCCAGAGGCAACATGGCAGATTCCTGTGAAAAGAGAAGGCAATCAGCAAAGGGATCTGCAAACCTTGACTATTTATAAGAAAAAAAGGTATTAAAATGTATGCCTGTCATGCACATTACATTAAAATAGGCTCCATAGAATATGAGATCTTTATGTCAAAAGCAAACATTAAAGCATGTAATAAAATAAAGGTGAATTTCTTTCTGGCTTTGGGGTAAGGAAGGGCTTAAAGAAGAGACATAAAGCACTAACCATAAAAATGAGGGAAACATTAGAATACCATAAAGTTAAGAAAATTCTATCAAAAGACACCTTAGCAGAAGTGAAAAAAAAAAAAAAGGCAAGCTATAGTGTAGGAGAAGATATCTGCAACATATGTAATTGAAAAATGATCAGGAATATATAATTGACAAGGAATTAAAACTTTATATCAAGTATATAAAGAATGGCTAGAAATCAATTTTTAAAAATATAAAAACATTAGAAAATGAGCAGAGAGGCACATCACAAAAGATGTAATGCGGTGGCTAGAAAACATCCAAAGAGATGCTTAGCCTCCCTGGCAACCAGGAAATGCAAACGAAGACGAGAATCAGATAACCATTTCACATATCATCAATCGGCAAAAATTAACAAGTCTGGAATTATCGAGTGTTAGGATGTAGATCAATATAATTTTTTATATGTTGCTGGTGAAAGTACAAGTTGGTACCATCACTTTCCACCATTTTGACATGGTATTTTAATGCCAAACAATTTCATATCCTACAGCCCAACAATTCCACTCCTAGATAGATATATAGTCCACCCCTCTACACACACGCTAGTACATGTTACCAGGAGATGTGCACACAAATGTCAGGGGAAAACGCTATTCATAATAGCAGAAACTGTAAATAACCTAAATCATCATAGCCAAGAGAATAGACAAATAAATTGTTGCATAGTCATATAATAAAATATTACAGAACAATGAAAAATGAGTGAATGACAGCCACATAACAGCATGAATGGATCTTAATAACATTGTGCTGAGTCAGAAAAGTAAATGCTAGGTGACAATATATGGAATGATATATATATATATTTTTTAAAGGTTTTATTTATTTAGAGAGAGAGCGCAAGTGGGAGGAAGAGGCAGAGGGAGGAGAGAGAATCTCAAGCAGTCTCTGCACTGAGAGAGGAACCCAACATGGGGCACGAGCTCATGGCCCTGAGTTTGCAATCTGAGCCAGATGCCCAACTGACTGAGCCACACAGGCACCCCTGGAATGAGATTTTTATATAAATTATTAAAGCAAGTACAACCAAACACCATGTGGCTTAGGCATAACGTGATAAAAACTTAAAAACTATATAAGTAAGTGAGTAATAGACAGAACATTCAGAAGAGCATTTGCTTTGGAATGGGCATACAAGGGATGAGCCAGGGAGAAGACATAATGTTACTTACGGTAGTCCAACAATCTGTGTGTAAGAGTGGGGGTGAGAGAGTGTTAAAGAAAAATACATCCGAACGTAAAATAGGATTAGATAATAATTCAGTGCAATGTTATGAAGCCAATCCAAGCAGTAGACATAATGTACTAAGCTAGCCAGTACATCTTACCGTGTAGACAATTTTCAGCCCTCGGTTATAAATTGAAAATAAAATCTATTAGTTAGACTGGGGATGAAAGTCCATACCTAACAGACTAACATTTATCCCATATGGTGTTAACATAAAATTGAGTCTGTAATGAACTATACTGAAACTCTCCTTTACCTACACTAGTGTGTCATCCTTTTTTCTCAGTGGTATAATGCAAGTTCCGTATCTTTTGTTGTTGTTGTTGCTTACCTTTATCCCCAGTACCTAAGGAAATGCCTGGCATATAGCTGGTGCTCCACAAGTATTGTTGAATGGATAAATGAATCGATACTTGTCGGTTGTAGAGGGAAATCCTGTAGCAATGGTGATAAAAGATTTTTGGAGGGGCTCTTGGGCGGCTCGGTCCGTTGAGCGTCCAGCTCTTGATTTCGGCCCAGGTCAGGGTCTCAGGGTTGTGAGATCCAGCCCGGTGCTGGGCTCCATGAGCAGTGTGGAGTCTGCTCGTCCCTTTCTCTCTGCTCCTCCCACCTCTCCCTCTCTGTCTCAAATAGATGAACAAATAAAATCTTCAAAAAAACAAAAGATTATTAGACGATAGTAGAGGATAAAGCTGAACTCCAATTTATTTATTTTTTAGAAGATTTTATTTATTTATTTGAGAGAGAAAGAGAGATAGTGAGAGAGAGAGCATGAGCAAGGGGGAGAGGGACAAGCAGGCTTCCCGCCGAGCGGGGAGCCCGACGCGGGGCTCCATCCCGGGGCCCCGGGATCATGACCTGAGCCGAAGGCAGCCGCTTAACGACTGAGCCACCCAGGCGCCCCTGAATTCCAATTTAAATTTATGCTATGATTACATATAAATTATCCCATATTTTCAATCTCAGCATGATACTTGGTATCTGATGATTTTCTTTATTTTCTTCATTTGATTTTTTTTGTTGAAATTATGCTGAGATGTAAGATACACAATAACAGGGACGTAAAACTTTTCCTGTCTTGCTCACTGTAGTAATAATGTCTGTAGCAGTGGCAGGCATACAAGAGGTTCTCAGCAAATATTTCTTGAACAACTGAAAGAATATGTGTACATATGGACAAGGACAAGGAAGAAAACACACACAAACGTACACAGTGAAAAGAAATGATCTGCATAAATGGAATTTTTGAACTTTTTGTTTGCTTTATTTAAATTGTTATTACAATATTATGTGTGCCCAGAATAAAAAAGAAATCCTGTTCATTCCATGCATCATATCATTATGAAGCATAGAGGCCACCCAAAATATTTTCTGCCCCAGAAATCGGTAAACTGAAAGGTCTTGCATGAAAGTACTTTATAATTTACACAAGTATATTCTTGGTCGTTTTAGTAGATTTCATAATGAAATGAACTACTGCAATGCCTCATATCTTCTGTCCTACCCCACTTGAAAACTTCATTTATCCTCAGACACCTCTTTATCATTCTTACCATGAAATAGCCTTAGAAATTGTGAAATCTAGGAAGGGACTCTAAAACCCAACAAACAAAATTTTCCTCGCTGTGAAAACTCACATTCTTACTTATGCAAATAAGAATATGTTGTTTACTAGTTGCCATTTTTTATCCGTAAGTTTAGAGAAAAAAATTCCCTGCAGGAAGTTGCTCTATTTATAATCATTCACAAAAACACATTAGGATCCAACAAGTTAATATTGATTGCTCACTCCCAAACTATTTGTGAAACGTGTTTCTACTCGTTGGATTGGACTGTGTTGTGACATCCAATATTAGATGATGCATTTGGCAAGATTCGTGACAGGCATTGGTAATGGGATTTTTTTTCCTTCCAGTGTGTTTATTTCAATAGATTTATGAAATGTTCACAGGCAGAAAAAGAATGATAATGGATGGATTTCTGGTGAAATAAACCCGCTAGCAGTGTTTCTAAAGCTCTTGCAATTTGTGAGCACATTCTAATGGGATATTTGCTTATACATGCATTTTGTGTAGCTTACATATATTTGGATGTCACTAGAAGATTCTGGGTGCATTGCATTTACACTAAATTTATAAGTATGTGTTTTAATATATTCTTTTGTTGTCATTTTATCAACTTTAGAATATTAGCATCTAATCCTAGTTGAGCTTCCAAGTCTCCAACAGCCTGGAACAGAAATGCATATTTTACTTTAACCACCTATGAAATGGGGATATCAAATCTGACCACCTAAATAACCCAAGTATATAAGGTTAATAACATCCTGGGATATTTTCATCCTGACACTCAGGTGATCAGGCCATGGAACAGAAAAGTGAAGCTTAATTACTTTTTTCTTTCTGTTTTTCCCTGCCATCCATCTGGTCCAGTGGAACCTAAAGCCACATTGAAATCAGTCACTCTGGCTAAGTTAGACAAGCAGAAAAATGATATGAGTCTCCATAGGCTCCTTTGCTTCCAATTTGCCCCATTACCAAAATCAGCAAGCGTATCATTACCTCACCACATGTGTCCATGCATGTGTGTACACTCGCGCGCATGTGCGCACGCACACACACACACACTCACACACACACACCTGGGCCTCAGAGTACATCTTAAAGACCTCACGTAGCGTCTTTATTTTGTTCTTTGACCATACATTCCTTATTCTTCAAAATTTATCTACTCTTCTTTGTAAATCTTGCAATTCCATTGTTTACCCTGTCCCTGGTCCTGGTTGGTTCTTCTCAGGCCCTTGGTAGCTGTGCCTAATAATTTCATAGCAACCCCTTCTACTTTCCATAGGCAGAAGGGATGGAGAGGCTGGAGTTGGGCGGCTGAGAGTCAATTACAGGGACATAGCAATGCCAGAACCTACAGCAATATTGGGCCCTGCTCTTCTTTCAGGCTATAGGATCATCCCCGAAGCCCTGCTGCTCCCTGTTGGCTGCGATGCTGAGTCTCTAAACTCACCACTCTTGCCCTCAAGTTCTAAGATCTTATATGTCTCAGATCACTTCTCATTCTACTTTCCTCTTCTCTAAAACACTGTTCTCCAGTTCTGTTACCTGGTTCCTGATTAGGTCAACCACAAATTCAAGATTTCTTTCTCCGATTTTATTTTCTATTGTCTGTTAAAACACCAAGTTCTGGGGGTTTCATGAGTCTCTCCACAGCTAGCACACAAGCCCTGCATTTCCAAAGATCATGAGTGTCATCTTTTTTCCATCGTCAGGAAGAGCATGAGGGTCCCATCTATAGATGAAGTGGTCATGGCAAGAACAAACAGGGTAGCTGGTGTCAGCATGGGCATCCTGGTGTAAGGGGTGGTGCTGGCCCAGTACATATTCACCCTGAAGAGGAGGATGGGGCAGAAAACCAAGATCATTGAGATTCTTGTACCCAAGTCCTGCATCTCTGAATATTGCTTGCCACCCATGCCATCATTTCAGGACAAAACCAAGAACAGAAGAACTCAATGTCTTAAGAAAGATTGGATAACTGAGACAAGTCTCTGTAAATTTATGTGTAAAGATGATGTCCAAATTCCAGAAAAGTTCAGCTTGCATCAGCTTGCCCTGTAAAAGTAACAGAAATTATCTGTAGTTTGATCAAAAAAGGAGCTATCAAACCTCAGGTAACCATGGATTTTGATATGACACTAAGTACATTTTCCTACAAAGGGAAAAGATGCCCAACATGTCATAATAGTATTGCCCACTGTAAAATGGTTACAAAAGAATGTCAAGAAAGTTTTTGCATGTTGTCAAAATTGATTCTGTTTTTACCGTAGGATGAAATATCCCTTTATGGTAAAAAGACATGCTAAAGCACATAGTTTCCTTGTTGAATAAGCTTCATCCAATGATAAATTTAAATAAATTGAAGAATCCAGTGTTATGCTTCAGGAAGGATATAAAAGTTTATTTGAGAAACTCCAGCAACACAGCATCCTTGTGTTCGTATTTTCAGCTGATAATGGTGATGTACTCAAGAAGGTTATCCATCAAGCTGGTGTTTATCATCCAAATGTCAAAGTAATGTTTATTCATGGATTTTGATGAAAATGGAGTCTCAAAAGATTTAAAGGAAAAATAACTAATGTATTTAACAAACAGAATGGTAGTATAAAGAACACAAAATACTTCAATCAATTAAAAGACATAAAAACATAATTCTGCTGAGAGACTCTCAAGGAAACTTAAGAATAGCAGATCGAATAGCCAATGTGGAGCACATTCTGAAAATTGGATATCTAAATGATAGAGTGGATAAGCTTTTAGAAAAGTATTATGTTAGTGAAAGATGCATCTTTAGAAGTAGCCAACTCTATCTTACTGAGGATTCTTCAGGAAGACCTCTTTCCTGTGGGGGCAATTGATACAAGAATTGCTCATCTCTTCATCTTGCTGAAAGACTCAGGTATAATACATTCTCCCTCTTGAAGTTTTTTCTTTATATTACTTAAGTATTTTCAGACATGTTGAATCCATCAACTGGAACCTCCTTTTTCTTCACCTCTATCAACACACTCCCATTATATTTTTTAACAGATTAAAAACAAATCTTAAAACCAAAACTAGAAAAATAACTCCCTGCTTTTCCAAAGTGGATTCTGTAGCTTAATTTTATCACACATTTTCTGAGGAGTAGAAGTGTAAAAAGGAAGATTTAAAAAGTGGTCAACGAATTTGCATAATTTTTAATACTGCCATTTTTGTCATTTGGATGGATCATGCTGATGGTATCACCATCTCCTGAAATTGTGCTATGCTTGGTTATTTTGCCTGAGGAAAATTAATATTGAGCAGAAAAGATTGGCAGTCTATATTTGGTGAAAAAACTGTGGGTACCTGCATGTAACTGACCATTACAAAATGTTCTGTATTCGGGCGCCTGGCTGGCTCAGTCGGTAGAGCAGGTAATGCTTGATCTTGGGGTTGTAAGATGGAGCCCCAAGTCGGGTGTAGAGACTATTTAAAAATAAAATCTTAAAAACAAGGTTCTGTATTTACTTGCTGATGAGATAAATATGAAATGGAAAAAATTAAATACCCACTTACCTCAAAGGGATAGCACTTGTTCAACTATTTATATCTTAGCATAAATTAATTTATCACATCCTTTCTTGCAAACAGACTTTGAAAAAATAAAAAATAAAGGTATCAAGCCCTAAAAGTAACAAGTAAAGGAGGCACCATGTTGGGCAAAATATCTTGTAAGGTTCTTCGTAATTCTACCTAAATCCAGGCCTCGTCCCAATTTCTTTTTAATTAGTTGCTGTTCTTTGTTAGTCAAATCTCCACCATTAAGGCTTAGCCTTTAAAAATGGGCTTTTGAAACACTCAGTCCATCATCTATTGACCCTGGTATTCTGTCTAGAACAGCACCAACAAAAAGTAGTGAAGACCACATGTTCAGGGTCAGATAATTATACTGAAAATAAGAACATCTCCCTGACCTAGTCAAATTCAAAATAGCTGTGTATAAAACTGCCCTTACCTCTGGGGTGACCCCAAGTCAGTTGGCTATGGCAGACTGTACTGTGAGCAGTCCCTGGAAAGCATGGAGTTATACCTCTCCTGAAGGGCCTGATAATGTCTACAGCTGCAACTGCCACTGGCATCTAGGGAGAAACCAAGAAAGGGGAGGACTAAGGGTTTTTGGTTTTCGGGGGTTTTTTCAATGTTTGTTTTGGTATGGTTTGGTTTTGCTTATTTGTTTTGACACACAAGAAAGCACTTAACTTGGAAAATCATACATGCTAATGTTTTAAATAAATGAGCATAATCTTTTTCTACTGATCGCAACTACGTGTAACTATAGCTATTTTACTTTACACTGCATTATAGGCCTGTTATCAAATACAGAAATGCAGAGCCTGCCAAGAAGTGGAACTTTCTTGCCAGAGATGGGGAACTAAACAAAATCGGTTGATAGATCTACTCCAAAAGCTATAGGTACTGCCTGAGTTTGCTGCCATCCACTCAAGGGGAAGGTTTGCTTCTGAATCCATCAAGACAACTCAGCACAGCAGCTAGCGAGGCCTGTGACTAGAGGGGTCTGAAAATTCACTGTTGACACAGTTCAGTTGTCAGAGCCAAACAAAAATATCAGCTTATGCACAAGTACAAACTGTTTTGTTCCCTCATGCATGTTCTACCAAGGTCTTCAGAGTCCTTTTGGCACCTTGGCTTGACTAAAGGCCCCCATAACACACCTGGGCTTTCATTCTCTCCCATATATTGGATGGACACGAGAATAGTCACAACACACTTTCTGTGGCTAGAGAAACCTCTCCTAGTGTTTTGCTTCCATTTCTTCTTCCTGCTTCTAAATGGCTATAATCAAAACCTCCCCTATTTGAGACATCAGGATCACAAGTTTTCCCTCAACTCCCACTTTATTTTGGGACATTCTAATGTGTGCAGCAGAATAGTTCAGTGATTTCGCTTTACATATTCATTAATAACCTTTTTTTCATTTTATTATTTCACTATAAACTATTAGATTCAATTAAAAGTCAAGAAGAGACAATAAAATAACTAGTCTTATACAGGTTGACTCTTCCAATATCTTCTTTAGCAGCTTCATGGATGCCCAGTGAAACATATAGTTCATCCCCCTCAGGTGCAAGCTCAACAATTCATGGTGAGTACTTGGGGGGAGATTTAGGGTCAGGAGAGATAGTGGTCTGCTTTATTTGGGCAAAGGTGGAAAAACAAGAACTGGTAAGAAACCGATCTCAGATAGGTATTGAAAAGTGCACCTTGATGATGAAAATGATAATAAATAAAACCAAAATTTTTCCCAGCCACAGTCACTCAAAGAAGCTAGTCAGAGACCAAGTCCTAGATTTTTTTTCCTCTATTTTATTTCAAAATGAAATCTACAAAATAGCATTTCCTGGCTAATTAAATCCATTAAAATTGCATTTTCATTAGAAATTGAGATGATTTGTCAACACGGATTTGTCTACTAAAATGTTGCAAAGGAAGTTTTATTGACCTTATCAAACACATTACAGTGGGAGAATTGGCATTTGATTGTCTGAATCTCTGATACCCTGGGAGAATAAGAAAGGGCCCATTTTTCTGTGGCTCCAACATAAGACATTTTCCCATAACCACTTAAATTTCTCATGGGGATTCTTTAGCAGATATTGTTTTGTTATGTGTGCTGTACAGCTTCTCTTTTCTTCTTTAAACCAATAGAGAGTTTCACTTCTTTGGTAGTTATTAGATTCTAAGGTCCAAGCCTTGCTGTAAATTGGTCCTTAGTAAACTGTATACGTGGTACTGTAGGAGCATTTAGGCCATTAAAATTGAGCTCTTCCTAATAGCAAGTGAAATCCAATCATGATTTTACACCACTTCATTGGTTTGAGATGGCTATTAGGATCAGTTCCGATATCCCCTGTATATCCCTAGGTGATGTCTTCACCAGCACAACCAGAACATTTTCAGAGGTTCCCACAACTGCCAATGGATCGACAAAAAATATTCACATCCATATCACTGGTGAGTCATTTACTTTTTTCTAAATTTTGTGTTTTATTCACTCAGCGAATATTTGTTGAGTACCTACCATTTGCCAGACACTGTACCAGTTGTTGGGTATACACTGTGAAAGAAGTAGATCTTTCTTGTCTTGTATACAGAAGAGACCTTGAAAACACAGGCCTTCTGAAGATTATAATCTATTGAAGATAATATACATAAGTAAGTAATCATATAATTAAATTTATTTGTGACAGATACTATGATATAGTATAAGGGATTGTCAGAATGTAACAGAAAGATCTAATTTTAACTGGCAACAGGAAAGGAGCCTCTAAGGATCTACTTAAGTTAAAATCTGAAAAATGAATAAAAATTAGCCAGGTGAAAAGTAGTGAGAAACATTCTATCCTATGAAAATATATCTGAGACAAGAAAGATTGTTGGAACAAAGAGTATTTCCATAATTAAACTAATAAAATTTTGTCAATACTGAATATAATTTCTTGTTTTATATCATAAGAGGTCAAGACCCTCCCATCCCAGGTCTTGATTTTAAGTTCAGAGACATAATCAACTCTTTCACTTCAGGGGGTGTTCTCTTGACTGGTGAACACTCCACTTGAATACTCAGCTTATTCTATATCGAGGGTCATCTAGTCCTCAGATCTTTGGAGCATCATGCTGCATACAACATGCCAATAAAACAAACTGAGGTTCTACCAATGCCTTTCAGATATTGGTGCCTTAAAAAACTGCCTAGTTCAGAGAAGGGACAAGATTGGAGCTCTGCTTCTCCACTAGGATATTCCTGAAGTCAGTGGTCTCATTTTCTATATGTGGTAGGGAGAAAAATTTTAAGCATTGATGTAAAACCCATTTAAAACCTTTTGTTCTTTTATTTCTCTGAAACTTTAGGGGTAAAATGTTATATCCCACCATGTTACCAGTGTATAGAGCCTAGTAAATTTTGACTTGACTGAAACAGTACTTTGTGTAGCTTGGGTTGACCATCTGTATGATTGTTTCTTTTATGATCATGATACTCTAGTCTTTCACAGTTCCACTACTACCATGAACTAGTGTGAACTAGTCACCTGCACATACAACATAGCATATGGGTATGTATTATAGGACTACGTGGGCTTCCAGAGTACTCAGCATCTGCTTAGACTAGGCTGATGTTGGGTGAGCATCAGAAAGACCCCAAGTGTCTGGATATGTGTTATAAACATAACAACATCATATTGCTGCGGTCCAACCTATGCTAAATATCGAAAAGATTTGGTAACTAATATTTTCAATCCACTTTTTTTGGCCTATGGATTTTGAGACTTTGCTTTATAAAAAGCACTGTAATAAATATGAGGCAATAAAAGAAAATAAAAACCCAGTCTCCACCTACAAACAGTTCACAATCTAGAAAATCAATCCAGATAATTCTGATACAAAATGGACTTTTTGCCCAAATGATCTAAATAATCTGAAGAGCTAAAGATCTATCCATAATGTATAAGGAATTTCACTGGGGTGTTGTTAGAAATAACAAAAGCCTGAAACAATTTAACCCTCGAACATTAAGAGACCAATTAAATAAACCATGATACATCTATGCATTGGGGAACTATCCACTCATTTAATCAAAGAAGGTAAATCTCTATGCACTTTCGTGGAAAGTATTCCAAGAGCATTTTTTAAAAAAGAAAGACGCAAGGGACAGAACAATATGTATTGCCCTCATTTCTAAGAAAAAAAGATGTATATTCATGATACATATATATGTTTATATATGCATAGAAAATTCCAGTGAGATACATAATTAACTATTAAAAGTTATTGCCTCTAATATGGATAGCTGGCATCTGAAGTCAGTCCTTTTAAAAAGGAAAATATTAAGTAACTATGTAATTATAAACATTCCCTTTTATTCCCTGCAGTAGAATTTGACAACCTTATTTCCTAAGAGAATTTTCTTAATTCTTCCTTCATGTTAGAAAAAAGGTAAAACAGTCCAGAATATGATATTTACACGGCCTCTGGTCTAAAATCAACAATAATTGAAAGTCTTTGATTCATACAGTTTGACTTGGTGTACAAATGCTAGAAATGCAATGAATGAATTGAGTGTGGATATAATCAGAAGGGGTAAGAAATATCAGTCCATTTATCACCCACCAATATAATTTCTCCCAGCCCTTTACTTTTGACTTCCTCCCTTTGCAGACCATAGAAAGAGCAAAATAACTGGTTTCAGTTTTACCCCTTTTGTCACTTCTCTCCTTTCTATTGCTGAAATGTGTAAAAGGGGAAAGAAAGAAAAAAGGGGAGGTGGTAGAAAGGATTAGAAAATCTCTATTCTGGATATCATTCCTCGAATGACATCCAAATGAAAAGTCTTGGATGATGATCTTTTGAGCACTACAACTTGATACGTAGTAGCCAGGACTTTTCAGTTTGGGATTTTCAGGGCACTGGAATGTTATAGTGTTATAATGCTTTTTACTCTTTCTTCCTCCTCCTAATACACTAATATATTCCATAAAGCATTTAATGGCTTCTTAAAGAATAAGAGAATCAAAGCTAGGCCATTATTTCACATAAAGTTTCCTTTACTGGAGTAAATCTGGAATACAGATTTAGAGCTTACTCCTTTTATTTATTCATTCTTACAAATGACATTTCATTGGCCATCATGTGCCAGGGATTGTCCAGGACCTTGGGAAAATGAAAGAAAAAAAAAAAAGATTCATTCTGGAACATTCTAACAAGAAAGACATTCACATAAAAAGTAACTGCAGACATGCAAAAACAGAAGTGAGAACAAGACATAGATATGATCCCAGAGCATGACTGTGGTCCGTGATGGCCCGTGGAGAAAACAGGTAAGAGAGAGAGTTCAATTCATCGTGCTTTCTAATTGCCAAAGTTTGGCATTAAAGTTCATCCCTCTTTATGCCCTTTGCAGGTATTGTGGCCAATAAACCTAAAAATGGAATGTCCTGGCCGGTGATTGTAGCAGCTTTGCTCTCTTTCTGCATAGCATTGTTTGGTCTTGGAGTGAGAAAATGGTGTCAATACCAGAAGGAAATGTGAGTATAATTCTGTTCCTGAATCTGCAGGAACAGAGACACTTTTTCAGTACAACACATTCACTCAGCACTTTAGATATCACTCCTATATGGAGTTCTCATATAGAACTGAGGAAAGGGTGGGGCGCCTGGGTGGCTCAGTTGGTTAAGCGACTGCCTTCGGCTCAGGTCATGATCCTGGAGTCCCTGGATCGAGTCCCGCATCGGGCTCCCTGCTCGGCAGGGAGCCTGCTTCTCCCTCTGACCCTCCCCCCTCTCATGCTCTCTCTCTATCTCTCTCATTCTGTCTCAAATAAATAAATAAAATCTTTAAAAAAAGAACTGAGGAAAGGGTGCTCAGAGAAGCTCAGAGAAGCTCCACAGCTTGCCCAGTACCACCCAGCTGGGATGAGTTGCGCAACCTCTGACTCAGTGTCCCCCTCTGCCTGTTGGGTCTCTGATATTCGTCAGATGGAACAAGTCAGTGGGCATGAAATGAGAACTGAGCCTTGCCTCACCTCAAACACTATAACTGATTTTTCTTTTAATCTTCCTTACTTTTTCATGTCCATGCATCTCTGAACTGCCTGGGCCCACCTGGGCCCAGATTCTCAAGTGTGAAATGGAGTGAGAAAGGTAATTTTAAGAAACTCCAGCTGCTTTTCAGCAGAATGGGCTTTTACCAGCCTTTTCCTTTTTCCCCGAGGACAAAAGAAAGTCAACAGTGGGTTATCCCTCCTTTGTCTTATTGAAATATATTCCAAAATTCTTTTCCCTCCACTCCGCAATCTGAAATGACTTGTCAGATTAAGCCTCGCTTTTCTGACTTGGCTATTTTGGATCCAGAGTAGACCATGACTGGAGGAGACCCCTACAGCATACAGAGCTACTCTTCCACTCCTTCTGCTGCTGTTCTCTAAGATGCCAGTGACCACTGTGCAGCACGTTCGACTTAGACTGTCCTCGAAGACTCTATAACCACTGTGCAGTGAGTGTTCATGGTGAAAAACAAAACGCCAGGGACGCCTGTGGGGCTCAGTTGGTTAAGCGGCTGCCTTCGGCCCGGGTCATGTTCCTAGGGTCCTGGGATCGAGTCCCACATCGGGCTCCTTGCTCAGCAGGGAGCCTGCTTCTCCCTCTCTCTCCCTCTGCTTGTGCTCTCTCTGTCAAATAAATAAAATCTTAAAAAAAGAAAAAACACACGCTAAAGCGGTAGTCTGAAATTCTGGACTCTCGTCCAAGGACTACACTTCGGCTACCATATGACCTGGAGGACTTCATAATTTCCCTGAAAAAACAGAAGTACAAATTTCTTACAATTTTATCTACCTGTTGAATTATATTGTCTGCATCGAGGCATCAGAAAAAAACAGGTAATAGGCATTAGATATTTTTATTAAAATGAGAAAATGGGAATCTGAAATTTTGAATTGATTTTTTTTATTCTGTATTCAAATGTTTGTGTTATATAGAGATGAGAATCTCAGTGTGTGTGTGTGTGTGTGTGTCCTTCTCCATGTCCATGTCCATCTCTATCTCTCTGGAGAAATTAAGGTGCTATGGATTTACCAACAAGGGGTGGAGATGTTTGAGTCAAGGACAGAAATCTGCTCACAGATGAATTTCTGGCATCTTGATATCAAGAGAGCTGGAATATTCGTACAGCTAAATCCCAAACTCACACGTATGCCTGATGCATTTCAGACAAAGAGATGAGTTGTGCTAACGTAGAACAGTACTTTATATAAAGATGATTTTAAGACTGTTCGCTGATTCAAATGTAAGGGATTCCTGCATTAACCATCCAGTATCAACCAATTCAAGGATCTAGAAGAGCTTTTCTTCCCACCTCAACCCTATCCTCACAGTATACAGTAAATGTGTGGGTGAAGGCTGGGGGTAAAGTTGGCAAAGGGATTATTTGAAAACCTTCAGTCTTTAGTCCCAGAATTTAAAAATTTTGTCTCTGGAGGAGTGTTTTAACCCACATAAGAGGAACACTTCTTCTATTAGGAGGCAGTTTCCATGGAGAATATGGGTTCTGGTTGAAAAACCAGAATTGCTGGTCTGGTTCTCTTTGGCAAGTTGCTGAAGACCTCTGAGCCTCAGTATTATCTATAGAATGGTGACAATAATGTCCAATCCCTAGATACAAATTAAATAATGTTATGATAAAAATGCTTTGCAAACTATAAAATACCATATAAATATTAATTAATGATATTATCATAACACAGCTAATAGGCAGACAGAAAAATTCTGAGGGGACTGGTGGGCATGTCTCTTTCTCTGTTTCCTACTTTCCTGTTTCCTTGAATCACCGCCTCACATTCTTAGCGTTGAAAGAGCAATGTTTTGTTCCTAGCATGGAAAGACCCCCGCCTTTCAAGCCACCTCCACCTCCCATCAAGTACACTTGCATTCAAGAGTCCATTGGAAGTGATCTGCCTTGTCATGAGATGGAGACACTGTAGCCCCCATGAGACTTTGCCGTATAGAATTCTGCTAGAATCCTGTGAGAAGGTGGATATTGTGCTTTATTAATATAATTGCCCTCTAGCCAAGCCTGTACTGCAGCTGAAATGGATGTCAGAAGTGAATGACCTGTTCTCCCAGCAACTCAGCCTCTTTCATCTGCACGTGCCTGAAATTGAGCAAGAATGAGAGGCGAAGTCATGCTCATACCCAATGCGATCTGTAGGAATGTTCTCGCTTATGTAGAAAGTGCAAATTAGGCTGCTGTTATTAAAAAGTACTTGCAGTGTTTTTATTTTTCACTTTAGTTCTCTGACTGAGGTGACGACAGTGGTTTCAAGCATATGTCCATGCCAGATCCTCTTCTATTTGGGCATCTGCCAACATTCTAAACTATTTGCCAAAAGCATGATCATCTCTGAGGTTTGTTGCATTCCCTAGGAAAATTACAAAAAGAAGAAAATGTGAAAGTTCTAGCAAGAGTTTCAAATAAGTGCAAGTAGTCTTTGTACTGAAAATATTTTGCTTATTTTCGCTAGAGAAAATCCTAATACCTTGCACAAGACACCAGTCCCAGTCCCCCTTCCTCCCACCATGTTCTGCCCAGCATCCTGCCCCATGGAATGAGGAGGCGTCAAAGGGAAAACTAGCCAACAACCAAGTAGCCTAGTAGACATAGGTAACATTTCATTGGCCTCTAAATGACATGAACTAAGAGTGGTCTCATCCTCAGCTTTACCTCTGTGTGTGTGTGAGTGTGTGTGTGTGTGCGCATGGGTACATCAAACTATTACCAAACTGTTACATGAATAAACAGGCAACCTAGCCCCAATCCAACTCCTGTAATTCCGATTATTCTCTTTTTCATCTGGGCACTCTCCTGTTCATCCAATCTGCATGTTTTTATCTGTCTTGAAATAAATACAGGCTCAAATCATTCTAGCATTGATGAATTAATCCTGCTCCTACCAATCTTTTACAAAAATAGTTCAAACAGAATGTATAGGTAATAGAGACAAAACCTAGCTAGCCAAACCTGTTCTGTATTCAACGAGAGTTCCTAAGTGAATAAATTACTGATGCTCCTTGTTCCTCTAAACCACCCGAACACCCCTGCCCGAGGAAGGAGCAACAGATGTTGCTGCCAGATATGACAGGCAAATGCTGTACCGACTTTAGTCTCAAAAGGAACATTTATTCATTTGCAGTGTACTCATCCCTGACCACATGTGTGAATAACTTGGAGAGTTTTTTGAGTTTTTTTGAACATCAGGACTGTCCCAGTCCAGAACAATGAAATCAGAATCCCTGTGGAGTGAGGCCCACGCATCAGCACTTCCAGGTGATTCGAGAGTTCAGCCAAAGTTGAGAACTGCTGAAACCAGTGGAGGTCCCTTCTCATTAATCAGAATCTCGGTTAGGTACTTATTTCTTGTGGTGACCAGCCTCTAATGTGTCCGTCATGATTCTTGCCTCTTATATAGTCCCCTCTGATAGTGAATGCAACTGACTTATATATAGCTGGCCAGGACTAGGGTAAGGCAAGGAAGACACCTAGGGTATAAAATTTAAGGAGATATTCAAATCCAGGGCCATGCACTTGTACAGTCTTGTGAGTACCAGTTGCAGGCCCAGTATAACCGATAAGATATGCAGAAGTCACCAGAGTGTGACTTCCAAGGCTAGGTCACAAGATACATGGTAGCTTCTGCCTTGATCTCTCTTTGATCACTCTCTCTGGAAGAATCTCTTTGCCGTGATGTGAGGACACTCAAGCAGCCCTATTTGGAGGGCCACCTGTCAAGGAACTGAAGCCTCTTGCTAACAACAAGTATCAACTACCCAGCCATATGAGCGAGCCATCTTGGAAGCATGTCCTCCAGTCTCCACTCAAGTCTTTACTTAACTGCAACCTCAGTTGATCTTTTGACTGGGACCTCATGAGAGCCAGAACCACTCAGCTAACCTCTTCTGAATTCCTGACCCACAGACACTGTGTGGGATAACAAATACTTATTATTTAACACCACTGTCTTTAGGTATAATATGTTACAACAGTAATAGATAACTAATACAGCCCAATGAATGGAAAAATAATGTTCGTCTGCCTTAATTACCCTCGACTCCTCATTAATTCTCAAGAAATAAATAAGATTAACTTCATATATATATGACTGTTGCTTCATATGTAGTTATTTTTATTTAATACAACTTAATCATCAGTAATTTGTGTTCAAGTCATTGTGGCTTTATTTTACTGCTTCATTAGGAGACATGAATACAAGTAGAGGTATTAGGGTAAAAGTAGCAGAGTTGGAGGATGTTGAGATGGTTTCAGTAAAGGGATGGACAGTTTTACAGTATAACACAAGTCCATGTCATTTTTCAGTCTATCCTTTGACATCATGGTGTTTTATATCAGCTCCTCTTTGAAGTGACCCAGTTTTGTCTTAAAAATAAGTTCTGGTCAGCATTTGCAAAGTCATCTCTAATGTGAATACAGGGAACAGCTGCTTACCCGTGGAGGGATATTCATGCAGTGGTTCAGAGGGAATTTTTCACAAATCTGCTTTTCAGGCAGTGCTGTGATTTTGCTCTCCCTCATTTGACTAAAATGACCATTTCTCCTGCACCTCAAAATTGTGTGTAAGTCCATAGAACCTATCTTAAACCAGCAACTCCTCTCCCCAGAGGTGGATGTAGTTCTGTCCCACAGAAGAAATAGCAACACTAGACTCTAATCCTGGAGGTTTCTGGATGTCTTCATGACCGCCCTCGTTTTTACTGAGAAGAAGCCATGTGTAAGCATTTTCATCACTTATTTCCAAAGCACAGTGTGTTAGATGACATTATTGTTCAGAAACATCCTCTTATCCACCTTCACCATGAGCACCCCTTGACTTTGGGCTTGGCCATGTGATTTGTTTTGGACAATGGAATATCATGGGCATGACTAAGCCAAGGCTTGAAAGGTGCTTGTATGATTGGACTCACTCTGGTTCTCTGCCATTACCATGAGAAGAACATTTTCAGGCTAGCCTGCCAACTCCAAGAAGATGAGAGACCCATAGAGCAAAGCAGAACCACCCAAGCCAAGCCCAGTCTAGACCAACCAACTCTAGCCTGCCTCAGAGGTGCATGAATTAAATATTATTGTATGCTGCTGAAATTGTGTAACTGTTCTACAGCATTGTTGCAGCAATAGCAATAACTATACAGTTAAGTCCAGGGGTAGGCATATTTTGGATCAAATGCAAGTGCCCAGAATGAGAGATAAAATGTGCCTTTGTCAAAAATAGTCACTTTTTTTTTTTTGATTCGGCATAAGTTTTGTTTTAACTGAAGAACATATGGTTGGCTTGACCAAATTCACTTTGCATTATAGGCCTTTAAAACCTTAACATTTTGCCAGGATGGGCATTAGAGGTCCTATTACAAAAAGGGAGTTAAGATACTATGTAAATATGAGTTGCCCAACATCACAAAATCAGACGTGAAGGGCCAAAATGATGGAAATCCATCTCTGATTTCCAGTCCGTGGTGTGATAAATCTCCATTATATCATAATATTTAATTGTTTTGGTGTCTCCTCTTACTATAGACAAGAGATGTTGTCTACGGCTGTACCACCCTGAACGCGCCCGATCTCGTCTGATCTCGGAAGCTAAGCAGGGTCGGGCCTGGTTAGTACTTGGATGGGAGACAAGAGATGTTTTGTGTACATTTAAGTAAATATTGATTTTTTTAATGCCTAAAAATTGCTGACAGAAAACAAAGAAAAGTAGAAATAATTGACCCCTGAAGGTAGAATAGCCAAGGAAGTGTGAAAAAAAAAAAAATGACTAAGAAAAGAAAAAAGAATAATCAAGATCAGAAGCCAAAAGAAGTTTAGAGAATCTGACCAAGGCCAGAGATAATGAAAGAGCATTGTCTCAGAAGCTCTGAGCAAGCAAGAGGTTCTTGAAGGCAGCCTTCTTGGCACACTGATTTAGGAGAGTTGGCTTTGGCTTGAACTTGAAGATTGTGCAGAAATACAGAAACTTTGTTCTCTGAGGGCTGACGTACAGAGCCTGAGTTTTTGATAACAGCAATCATGGCTGTGTTGACCAGACAAAGCTTGAGTGTCCAGCGGAGACAGCTGAAATGGTGAGTGAAAGTTCCCCCATGGGAGAAAAAGACATTAACTGGCAGAAATGGGCTGATGTTCCAAGGAGAAACACAAGATGAGACGATAAGAGCAGGACATTTTATTTCCCAGCTTCTGCAAAGGGACTTCTTTTCCAGGATTCTGTGATTACTAACAAAGCAGCATGCTGCAGCCAGGAAGGCATGACCAAAGAGAGCAGGAGACTATGACCTTAGGTAAGATCAGGGCCAGAGAACACTTTTGAAATGACTGAATACAATTTTTCTCCCCAACTGGCATCTCTGTAGTTTTCTAACTTCTGTTACATTCTTTGCCTGGTCTGCTCACTCAGACTCCTCATGTCTGCTCAAAGGCTCTGTGAGATTGATTATATGGTGGCACACTGAGGAAAATAAAGGAGAATAATAACATACCCAAGATCGCAACGTAAAGACGAGAACATGGGGGCACCTGGGTGGCTCAGTAAGTTAAGTGTCTGCCTTTGGCTCAGGTCGTGATCCCAGGGTCCTGGGATGGAGTCCCGCATCGGGCTCCCTGCTCTGCGGGGAGCCTGCTTCTCTCCCTCTGCCGCTCCCCCTGCTTGTGCATGCTCTCTCTCTCAAATAAATAAATAATCTTTAAAAGAAAAAAGAGAGAGAGAGAACATGGAAGGGGCTGCATCCAGCAACCCTTGGTAAATGCCAGGTACATGTGCACATTTGCCCTGAGTTCTGTCAGAAACTCCCCATTTACTGTCTAAAGAAGTCCTACCGACAAATAAAACTGGTTACAGTAATAATGCCATTTAGCTGTCACCAGAAAATACTCAAAAGTGCTGGGAAGGCAGAGTGGAGGGGATGAAATAACACTTACATGAATTGTGAGGAGAGATTTGGTGGTGAACCTGATAACCTGGGAACCATGTACAAGACTTAGCCTCTCTATCCTGCACTTTCTTTCATTAAGGCATAAATATCTGTTCATGGTGAATGGGAAGAGGAAAAGGGATTGGAGAATTCCATCTATGGTAGAACCATTTTTGCACTAGTTTGTGGATCAGCATAATTCCACTCTTACAGATAATTGAGTTGCATCGGATTTTTCTTATACATAAAGCTGTTGCACTGATTCAAAGGGACATGCTTTGATGCCTAATAGATCTGAATCTGGCATAATTTTAATAGGAATTGATTTTAATTTCTGTGGCTAGTTAATAGAAAAGTATGACAAGCACTGCTCCTGAGTACCTCTTTTGGATAGCCATTTAGGGTTTATGCATTCCACACTCAAGAAACTGATCTAAAAAATAAGAACCACGCCCTCCATACCCTCAGTGAGTGTAGAGTTTAATGGGAGAGACAGACATTTAAACACATAAATACATATGAAAATAAAAGTATGTGCAAGGAAGAGAAACAAAGAAGAGGGTATCATTTCAGAGACAGAGTGTAATATTTTCAAAAGGTTTCAGGGAGACAAGGTCACAAGGCACTGAGACATAGTAATGGGACTTGAAAACCTTACCTAAAAATTATGTATACCAAGAATGAGAGAAGGGTTCAATAACAGAAAATCTCATAATATAATTTACCATATAAATAGGGCTTCGGAGGAAAAGCATACAATTAATCTTAAAAGATGAAGATGCTTAAGAGGCCTTTGGCAAAATCCATTGCCCATTCCTAATAAAAACTCTTGAGAAAATGGTATATTTCTTTAACTATATGTTTACACATAATATGTGTGTGCATATTTATATTT
This sequence comes from Neomonachus schauinslandi, assembly GCF_002201575.2. Taxonomy (NCBI): domain Eukaryota; kingdom Metazoa; phylum Chordata; class Mammalia; order Carnivora; family Phocidae; genus Neomonachus; species Neomonachus schauinslandi. Next base: position 56,386,697 of record NC_058403.1, read on the forward strand.
ATATATCTCTATATATGTACATACATATACACTATTGTAGTGTATAGATATTATAACTAGTTATATATATACATATACTATGGTACATATACACATATACATGTGCTATAATATATACTATAGTCATAGTACATACATACTGTAACTATTACTACAAATGTAACTTTACAAATACATGTCCAGGGACACCTGGGTGGTTCAGTCGGTTAAGCATCTGCCTTTGGCTCAGGTCATGATCTCAGGGTCCTTGCTCGGTGGGGAACCTGCTTCTCCCTCTGCCTGCTGCTCCCCCTGCTTGTGTTCTCTCTCTCTGTCTCTTTCACTCTTGCACACACACAAATAAATAGGTAAAATCTTTTAAAAAAGAAACAAATGTATGTGTCCAGATACAATGAAAGCAATGATGGATACATTTGACTACTAAAAATAAAAAGCAGTTTGCATGACAAAATAGCAAAGTCAAAGGCAAATGATAAACTAGGTGAAAATATTCACAATATATATTACAGATAAAGACTGATAAAGAACTTAACAAATATTGAGGATAAATAAACTTTAAAAATGGACCAAAGATATGAACCAATCATTGACCAAAAAAAGATATAAAACGGACTCTTAAACACTTGAAAAAAATTCAGGCATTGATATTAAAAGAAATGCAAATTAAAACTTCACTAAGACATCATTTCTTCCTCATTCACTTATGAAGAATTTCAAACCTTGGATAACATGCTCTGTTATCAAGGCTCTGGGGAAACAGGTACTCTCATATGTTGTTGAAAGGAATGCAAGATGGCACAACAACTATGGAGAGGAATTTGACAGTATCTAACAAAACTGCATATTACATTATCCTTTGACATAGCAATTTCTCCTCAGGAACTTACCCTAAAGCTCTATTTCCAGCAATATATGCAAGAATATATATATTCTTGGCAGCATTATTTGTAATTGCCAAGTATTGAAAACCATCTAAATGTCCAAAAGTAGGAGATTGGTTGAATAAACTATAGTAAATACACAAAATAGAGAACCGTATAGCTGTCAGCATAGGAAAGAAGAAAACCTCCATTGACTGGTATAGAGTGATTTCCGGGAGATAGTATAGTATTTGGAAGGAAAAGCAAAGTACAAAGACTATATAATAAGCTACCTGCGTATAAAAATGAAAGAAAAATTACATATAATTTATGTAATATGATGTCCAACCGTCTCTCATTGGTGGTGTTGATTTTGATTGTGTGTGCGTATGTGTTGTATTTTAAGTCTATATATACTGCCTGTCTTCCCCAGATACGTCTTTTCAAAGGACCACGGAGCAAAGATGCCCCAGTAGCAACGAGCACATCTGACTGTCAGCTCTTCTCATTAACATAATTCCCTGCTGAAAGGAATCGGAACTTTTCAAAGAAATCTCTGATTAAGGGCAAAGAAGATATAGCGTGAGATGGAGTATTTTGTTATGTCAGGAAATAAGAATTTATTCCAAAAAAAAAAAAAAATGCTGGGGTTTGCTAGAGGATGCGAGAGTCAGCTTGAAGGGACTCCTACTGGCTAAATCTGGGGTAATTTGAGCGCCAATATAATTAAGTATACTAATGAATTAGAAACCATTGAAAAAAATCAGGAATTTTGGGTGTGTGGGTGGCTCAAGTTGGTTAAACGTCTGCTTTCGGCTCAGGTCATGATCCCAGGGGTCCTGGATGAGTCCTGCATCGGGCTCCCCACTCGGCGGGGAATCTGCTTCTCCCTCTGTCCCTCCCTCATTCCTGCTTGTGCTCACGCGCTCTCTCTCTCTCAAAATTAAATAAATAAAATCTTAAAAAAAAAAAAAGCAGGAATTTATGAGTCCTTACCAGAAATAGGTGCTTGAAGTATAGGTAAGAAGAGACAGAGAAAAGGAGAAAGGGGAGGTGGGAGAGGAATTGTAGTAAAGATGGGGTCAGGCTGGATTCATCAACAGATGCTAAATCAAGGAGGAAGTTTTGATGACAATTAGGATATTTTCATGGTCTCTAAGGATCTGCCAGAAGTATACTTATTGGTGACCAGCGGTGGGGGGAGACACAGTAATTATGTAGTGGAGAACAACAACTTGACCAAGTGATCAAAATTAACATCACTAGTGGGGAATAGGTGAACATCATGCTCCCCCGGATGTGATAGCAGGAAGGACACAATATCACCGATGCAGTATTCAGGCAGAGAACAAATAAACTGAATCCAATCACAAAGTGACATTGAATAAATACAAAATAAGAAATGTCTTAAAGATAAAGAAAGGCTCTAAAAATACTCCAGATTAAAGGAAGCTAAAAAGACGTGGAAAATAACTGCAAATATCTAACTCCAGACTGGATCCTTTTTACTGGAGGGGAAGAAAACCTACACAAAAAATCTGACAAATCAGATCTGACATTTGTCAGGTCAGCTGACAAAATTGGAATATGGGCAGAAGACTGGAGAAAAATATTGATAACTCAACTGTGGCTATGTAAAAGAATGTTCCTATTCTCGGGAAATACACGTTGAAGTATTTAGGGGTAAATGGCCATAATGTATATAACTTACTCTCAAACGGGTGTGTGAGTGTATATGTAATACACACATAGTATACACAGAGAGAGAAACAATATTAATACATACAGAGAGAGATATTAGCAATAGATGAATCTAGGTAAAAGGAATATGTGGGGGTTTTTTTCCGTTTTTATTTTTGCAGTCATTTTTAATGTTTGAAATAGGACATTTTTTAAGTGCTTAAGATCCTAATAAATAATGCATAATTTGACTCTAAACCAGCCTATTTTTTTTCAAATGAGCCTATTTTTTCAAACATTGCAACCCTCAGATGGTATGACAAGAGGCAAAGATCTGTTCTTTCGGGGAGTTTCGTTTGACTGTTCGCTGGGAGTTACTTAATCTGAAAGTTCAGGAGAAAAATAAATGAGGATTCATCATGCAAGTTGGCTGTTTTTGTTTCATTTCTGGGTCTTATTCTGCCTTAGGTATTGGCTGGGATCCACCAAAACTTCAATCAATTTTTCTTTCTTAAGAAAATGAATAGAGCCCTTTGATTTTCCCAGAACTCCATGGCAAGCTTCTGCTCTCACCATTAAACCATTTCATATCAAAGGAGACTAAGTTGTGTCACTCCAGACTTCACCCAGAGAGGGACTTCAGTTCCTCCTCAAACCTTTGGGCAGTGGTTTTTGTTGACACCCTACTAGACATTATGGAAACAGTTTATGATTTATAGCAGGCCCTGCCTCCAGATCCCGCACTCAGGGCAGTAGCCGATGTCGCCTTTCCCAAGCAGGTGCTGGGGCTCCAAGGCTCGCTTCCCCTTCCCCTCCTAGGTTACTTTGTCCATCACCCCAAATTTTCAATATAAACAGCTTGACTGATATGTGTTAGCTCAAGAAATACTTAATTTGAAGATACTCTCTATTTTCCTGAGACCGAACTGTTTAGTTTGCTGTTTTTGTTTTAGTGTAATGTTTCAGTGCAAACTTGCAGTTAAGGAAATGCGGGCCATGAACTCCTCTGTTGGACTCGAATGTCCTCGAGGGTGTTGGGTAGCTTTGTATATCTCAGCACCCTCAGAGGGAGGGAGAGGCCTGGGATAAGTTAGCTCTCAAGTATTGTGTGAGTGAATGACAGGTGACGGCCAATGAGTGAATAAGAGAGAGAAAAATGGCTTGTGGAACAGAGAATTTAGCTGACAGGTAACAGTCTCTCACTCACTGTGGTGAGCTGAGAGTTGTTTGGTTTTTTTGTTTTGTTTTGTTTTGTTTTACTCTGTATCATAAATGAATACATCCCCTTGACATCTGTGTTCTTCCAAATCTTATTGTGGCAGGTTAGTCAGGTGAGGGCCTAAATCTAGGTGGTTTGGCAGATGCCTTAGACTGAACTTGCCTCTGGGTCAGTGTTGAAGTTTCACTCAGGTTGGTAGAATCAGGCATGTATTCACGGGTGCTAAGAAAAGGCCAGATCCTGGGAATCAGTGAAGACTAATATAAGTAAACGCAAACACCACAGTCAGGGGGCGGGAAGTGGTGGTGAGGGGAAATGAGATGTTGGTCAAAGGGTACAAACTTCCAGTTGTAAGAGAAATAAGTTCTGGAGACCTAGCAAATAGCATGGTGACTATAGTTAACAATACTGTATTGTATACTTATGAGTTGTGGAAAGAATAGATCTTAAATGTTCTCACCAAAAATGTAGCTATGTGACGTGAAAGGTGTGTTAACTAACCTTATTGTGGTAAACATTTCCCCGTACATACGTGTTCACAAATCATTACATCATACACCTTAAACGTATACAATGTTATGTGTCAGTAATATCTCAGTAAACCTGGAAAACAAAAAAGAAACCCAGTTAGCCCGGTGAGGAACGATGGTCTGAAACTTTGAGAGCAAGAACAGATCTCAGTGGGTCAAAGAATAGCCACAGGAGTCCTATGGGTGAAGTTTTTTTCCTGATCAAGTCAAGAGCAGAGAGTTAAGTCCTAGTTGGGAAGTCTTTGGTTCTCTACTCTCCTTAAGGAGATAGTCGTGTCTCTCATGGCAAGAAAAATTTGGCCCATGTCCCTGATTCACAACCAGCTGTTGCCCCATGTTTCTCAAGGTTTGGAAAATGGGCACTATTTCAAGTTTTCGCCTCAAAACCACCTGTAGTCTTGTACTTTGCTGAACCAGTTTGGATACTTAACCAAGAGAGTTTCACCTTGTATAATTGGATTCATGATGCATTTCTCTCAGACCTGAGACTTTCATATTAGGGAACATGAATGCCCAGGGATATGGATGTGTGCCAGGGAGGATGCAAAGCCACGAGATAAACATAGCGCATCTAGAACTCAACTTTATTCAAATTATGTATACATATATAACAAAATTGGAATGGATTTGTAAAAAAAACAAACCATGCCACTAGAAAGAAATGCCGTGATCAGTGCTGGCCATATGGGGCTCTGGAAAGTGTGTATTTATTCTTCTTCATGCTTGGGGCATCTCAGGAGGAAAGGTTGAGAAGTTCTGCCCTAGGATTGCACACACACCAGTCCTACCACTGTGAGGGTGTTGGAAGCACAGAGAGGTGACTCCCACCCAGGCCAGTCCTACTCCTCATTCTGAGAACTTTTAGTAAGTATTTCCTGAGGCTCACTTCCTGAGGCCCGAGCATCTCATCCTGGGTACTGAATGTGAGGAGGGGGCAGAGAACATTTTGAGCTGTCCCACAAGTGAGAGTGTGTGACCAATGTAAAGGCTTTATTAGAAAACTCCCAAAAGCAGGGGCGCCTGGGTGGCTCAGATGGTTAAGCATCTGCCTTTGGCTCAGGTCATGATCTCAGGGTCCTGGGATCAAGTCCTGCATTGGGCTCCTGGCTCAGCAGGGAGTCTGTTTCTCCCTCTACCTCTCCCTCTGCTCATGCTCTCTCTGTCTGTCTCAAATGAATAAGTAAAATCTTTAAAAAAAATCAAAAAAATCAAAAAAACCTCCCAAAAACACAGTGTTAAGATTTTGCCAGTAGCAGCAAACTTTAAAATATCGGATCCATATTTATATATTAGACGTTCCACTAGACCCAGTTCCAGCCAAAGAAGTTGAAGATTTAAGTAAGAAAAGATAATAGAGAGGAGAGGAAGGAAAGGCCCAACTGTGGAAAGGTAAAAAGTATCTACAGCCGGAGGAGGGGGAAAAAACAATATAGTTCGAGAGACCATAAAACTCATCTAGTCTAATCTTCTATCAAATGCTTCAACCCCCTCTATCATAATATTGCCAAACTCGGCTTGGATATTTCCAATTGCAGGGACTCATATCTGTCCCTATTTCATTCTGTTGCCCAACTCTGACTCCTAGAACATTCATTTTTATACTTGGCTGAAGCAAAGATGTGTGGGATAAGTTTTACTTTTTTTACTTCTGCTACTAAAAGGAAGCGGAAGCTGTGGGCCCTGATAGATTGTTACGACAAACTATGACTTCCTCCATGAAGCAAGACATGTGGCTGAGTTGGGGGGTTAGCTGCAGAAACTTCAGATCAGAATCCTTTGAAACCAAATCATCAAACAGTCAAGAAATATACTAACAGCTTTTGACTATGACCTACCATTCAGAGAGAACTGATAAGGGAAAAACACTAAAGACTCATTATTTTTATGTACACTAAAATTGATTACCTTGTTTTTTTAAAAAAAAAAAAACAATTTTTGTTGGTTGAAGTTGATTTCTCAAATTTGTAATTTTAGTAAAGTTGACAGAGAATGATAATATCTGCTCTCAATTACTCTGATATTTACTCTGTAGATAATGTGTCATCGTGCTATTTCCAAATGATGTCTGCAACCCCACACGCAGAGTCAGGTCACTAAAAAGAATGCATTCCTTTTTAAGATCAAATTTGCTCAATGAATAACGAATGTACAGAAGTCATTCTAATTGTGACTGAAGGTCAAGTGTTTACTAATATACAGTAGTACACACAAACTCTCCTCATAGCTGATGTCATTCTTGATTCCGGGGAACTTGGGGTGGGTCAAATAAGGAGAGCGGTTGGTTTTGCTGCCAGTTAATTCGAGATCAAGCATTTCTGCCAAAATATTCTCCTCTAATTGCATAAATTTACACACAACATGGATAAGAGTTGCTTACTTTGCCATTCTTCCTATTCTAACTTTTTCTGAAAGAGAAATTGTTCAACATTTCAAAGTCTTGCTATAAATAAAGTATTTGGGACATTAAACCCCCCCTGGGAACCTTTTTAAAAGGCAGAATAAAAAGGTGTCACCCCCAGGGGATTTAATTCGGTAGGGTTGGCGTGTGACCAAGGAATCCGTATTCTTGCATAAGCAGCCCAGTGGTGTCAGTGCTGGGAGAACGGTTTTTTTTAGGGTAATTGAAACTGAAAGGAAATTTACTGTGTGCATGAAGTTGCCTTTTCTACCAGAAGGTGGCTCCATAACATATTAAATCAGGCATTTTGCCACGAGCTAACTAGCTGGAAAAAAAGGCCTCAGAGCTTTTATTTTCTCTCAATGACTTTTTTGGAGGCTAGGGAGGAGTGGAAAGGGGAGCAGAGGAAGATGCAAGGAGTGTGGTGTGATAGAAGGAATAAATGTGGATATTAAACTTATTTTATAGTCATCACTTGTTATTAGCTCCTCTGGAAATGATCATAGAGACACTGTTGTCGTTGTTAAAGGAAATTTTCTTTGAAGTAAACGAAAAAAACCTGGATGTCCAATAAATAGAAAAGACGCAGAGGCTCTCAGGATCTTCCTGAACACCAAGCTTTTAAACCTGGGAGAAACAACCTTTGGCCGCTGCTACTGCCGTTCATTTCTGTCTCATTACCAGAATCCCATTTGGGGCCCTAAACACCTGGTGGGCAAGAGGTGATAGCACATACCACCACTTCCTGTTTCCGCTATGTTCAAGGACACTCACCTGAGTGTCAGCAGGGCGTGGGTCACAATGACATGATGTCTGGCTCCAGCCCTAATCAACCAAGTAACTGGACCCCCAGCTCCCGATTCTGCCCTCTAAGCCTGGTCACAAGGCAGTGTGCTTGGTTCCCTCCCTTTCCTTGCAGCCTCCTGAATGTCTCGAGTTCCTACAATGCTGTCACTCTTCCTGGAAGTAATTGCTGCCATCATGTCCCCAGCACCACCCATGTTGGTGACATTTCTCCATCCTACTCGGATCCTTATCGCATAATTTTCTGGCTTCAGTTGGGGAAAGAAGGTCAGGAATGACTAGGGATAAACTCGGCTGATGTGAGACCCAAAACAAAGCCTACATTCGGATCTTGTATTTACCTGGCTCCTCATTTCAGTCCTTCACCCTCCCACACCCTTCAGCCAGGAGAAGAAAATTGTAAATGTGGGACTTAAAGATCCTATTGCCTTATTCTCCTCTAGGCAATGTCCCCGGACCAAACAAGTGCCTGAATTCTGATTCTCTTAGAGATCTGTTCCTTTCCCATTTAGCACACAAACTGGGAGATAAGACAGCACAGGGTCTTGGATTTGGGGGCCGCAGTGTCATTAAATCAGGGTGTTTCCCCCGTGGTTCTTAGGGTGTCTTCAATCAAGTAAAAATCCAGGCCATCTTGCCCCACCAATCAGACATGCCCAAATAGCAAGCTCTTTGGGGTGCTTGTTGCTCTGGGGCCCTCACTAGTCATTTATGACACGATTCCAAAGAACATGAACCTTCCCAGGCACTCCCAAAGAGGGAGTCACCTGCTCAGGAATTCAGTGGGGTCCTTGATCAAGTAATAGAGAAAAATTTCCAGAAAAGAAAACTGATTTGTAGATACACTCCTACAAACAGGTTTGGTTGTATATAACAAGAAATAGATGAACAATTTAATGAGACTTTCAAGTGATAAAAAAATAATAATTTCAGAGCTAGTCAGACTGTCCATTCGGGCCCTCGAATTCGAGGTCCTTGGAGGTGAGAAGCGGGGATGGGGAGGCAAGCACCATAATTAAGAAAGTCCATGCATTTAGTCTCTGTGTGCTAGAGCTTCCCCATGTTCTCTTACCTTTTTCTTGCTTAGATAACTGAGTTCAGTGATTTCCTTGAAAGACTACATTTCTCCAACCGTTCTTCATTATGCCAGACTTATCTTCCTAAAGTACAATATGAGTCATTTTATTCCTCTTCTCAAAAAACTGTAATGGCCTGTTTTGTCTATAGGGGTGAAAAAAAGGTTCAAACTCTTGAATATACTTTGGTCATAAACAGCCTCTTCCAGGTTTACAATATGAACAGGTAACATCTAGTGGGAAGCCACTGGCATGATGATCAAGAGACTTGGAGTCACAGCTTTGCCACTAACTAGCTATGAGATCTTAGGCAGTACTGTGTCATTTCTAAGCTTTAGTGTCCTTTCTAAAATAGGGATGGTGATAGGACCGAACTCACTGGGCTCTTACGTGGGTTCAGCGAGAAGGAATGAGCCCCATTTCCCACCTTGTGCTGCCACTCTAGTGGATTTTCTGTGTTTCCCATCTCCCACTCACAGTCACAGCTTTGCTGCTGATGTTTTCTCCACGGCACATGCCTTTCTCATGCCAAAACCCTCTGTCCAGTTTCCCCTTGCAGAAACATTTTTCAGAATTCCAGTCTGGGCTTGAATGCCTCTTCTGATAATGTGTCCCTTGGCCCTCCCCACCCCCATCAAAATGTGTACCTCTTTGTCCATCTCTACACGTCTCTATTATCCCTTCGTTCTACTTCACATCACAATGTGTAATTCACATATTTCACTCTCTTTTCTCCTGAATTATATACTAGCTGAGGTTCCTCAAATGCCAACTTTCACTTAACTTTTCATCCACTCCTAGCACCTAACAGAACGATTGGCCCATGATAAGCACTCCATTCCATTGTAATTACTATCCCACTCCTTCTGTTAGTTTAGGCCCCCAACCTTTAGTAACTTTCATAATACAGCATGTGAGAAAATATTGCCTAACCAAATCCTAAATATTACCTTTACTTTAAAATTATTTTTCCCTAAATATCTGTGGCATAGTATATAAATCCCACTGATAATTTAGTTTCCATTACATTATATGAGAGAAAAATTATTCTCTTATACTTACAGATTCTTAGCTGAGATTTTAGCCTGTTTTCTAAAGCACTGCTACCTACAAGTGTGGTCTGAACCAGCATAGCTAGAAATTTAGGAATGCAGAATCTGAGCCCATCTCAGAACAATGCAACCCGAATATGATGGATTTACACATTAATGTTTGAAAAACAGTGCTCTAAGACACTCCCTAGAACCACACAGAGCATGTTTTACTGAGCATCTGTCTCCTTCTAACATTTATTGAGCACCTGCTATATGCCAAGAACTATACTACATGCTGTGATTTCCTCTCCAAGATTTCTTCCAGAATGACTCAAGAATATACGAAGAAGATTGTTGGCTTCTTTTGAACTGTTTTCCTGGCGAAGTCAAGTAGTTGTGATCAAAAAAGCTGCCAGTTTCATGGAGATACAAAACCTCTAATCTTAAGTGATTCCATTTCTCTTGTTTCTGAGTTCTCACACAGTAATGTCTCTAAATCTAAAGTTTAATGCTTTCTTTTTTAAAAAGATTTATTTACTGGAGGGGGAGGGGCAGAGGGAGAGAGAGTCTTAAGCAGACTCTGGGCTGAGGCGGGGCTCGATCTCAGGACCTTGAGATCATGACCCCAAGAGTTGGACACTTAACTGACCACGCCACCCAGGCACCCCTTTAATGCTTTCTTAATATGTTCACTCCTTCCATTAAGAGCTAAAGAAATCAAGGGGGGAAAAGGCATTGAAATTAACGTTCCACAATAGAGCTTAAAGAACACATTTTGCTTGCCTTAGCCAACTTACATGAAGTTTTGCATTTAGGAATATTCAAAAAAAAAAAAAGGTTTTAAGCTTGAGGAAAGCTCAGAAAGGTGACTTTTCAAAGGTAAATGTTGGGATATTCCTTTACAGAGTGATTTTTCTATGAAGAATAAAAAATGTGAACTCAAACATGCAACATATTCTCAATATCCTGTGGTGTACTTGAAAAAAAGAGCACTATATTGAAGTGTCCTTTAAACACCAGAAGATACATGATAAATAGTGTACACTTCCTTTTTATTAACCAAGGGATACTCCTCTAGAAAACAAAACAAAACAAAAAACAAACCAAAAAAACCTTCCCATAATACTATGCAGCTCAAAGGGCTGAAAATCAGACTCAAATGAATGTTAAGAATAGCCTGGAAGAAGAAATTTTAGTAAGAGTCAAAAGGGGGCAAGATGCAACAGGAGTTGTGTGTACTGAAAGGTGGCTGAGGCGCAGGCATTGGGCTGTGGAGTTACCTTGGAGTTGAAGTGGGCCATTCAGTGATTAGATGTCAGCGTTCAGTTTTCTCTTAGCAAAGCCTGCTGCTTGCTTTTCAAATAAGCCCCTCCGGAGTCACCCGGGAGCTGCCTGACCTGAAGCCCTCCAGGGCCCCACTATCAAAGCCCAGGGTGTTTTTCTTATTTTGCCTCTGGGCCAAGATGTTTCTGTGATTATTGATATGCAAAATTCTCCTATCATTAGAGACCTTATAGTATACCATGAAAAAGTACCATTTGAAGGAGTAGGGAATATTGCAGAAAGCAGGGGAATGAGTTTGTGTGCCTACAAGCCCCGGGACTTGAGGTTTTCTTTTAAAATGATATTTCCCAATAGTGCCAACTGCTCTCTGAATGCCCCAGGACTTCCATTTCATCTGTGAAAAGGGCATCCTACCCACAAAAACTCGCCCTGCCCTATGGGGGTCCTGTGAAGAGCAAAGGGGACAAAGAGTTTGGAAGAAGGTTCCAAACACCTGAGTAATACAAACATGTTATCATTATTCCCTCTGTAAAATGGGGCTAAGTGGTGTGTAAGTAAATCTTCATTATATAACAGTTGAAACAAACCATCCTTGAGGTTGTCATCCAAATATGAGATATTGCACCTTCCTCGGCCTCCTTACTCCCCCTATTTCTGCTGCCTCTGTGGTCTATTGAAAATGTAATACATTCTATGTGATTGTCGTGTGTGTGTGTGTGTGTGTGTGTGTGTATGTGTGTGTAGGGGAAAGACGCAAGGAAAGAAACATTTGTGGCCGTGTTCAACATCTGAGTGCTGGCTGCGTGGAAGGCCGGAGGAAGGACCCGTCTGAGGTCCCAGGACTGGCCCCCGCCGGCAAGCTCCCCCGCTCTGCGGTCCCCGTATTGGTGCCTGTCCCCCTTCACCCAGGCGGGAGTAACGGAGGGAGGGGACTGGGCCGCCGAGGGGTGGGAGCGCTCGGAGGGGCAGCCCGGGAGGGCGCAGGCCAATCGGAGCGCGCTCCGCCAGCGGCCAATCACGGGCCGCGTAGCCCAGCAAATCGGCCCGGCAGTGCGGGGCGGGGCTGCCGGGAGTCCGGGTGCCGCCGGTTACACTTCTGAGCGCCTTCGGAAAGCCACAGGGCAGGGGGAGTGTGCGCGGAGAAGCCGGGGGAGGAGTGGTAGGCAGGCCCAGCTTCTGTGCCAGCCCAGTGACACACTTTGAGGCATAAATCTGGCCGGTGATGTTGCGTCCGGGCGCTCACGTGTGTGTAGACCCACCGGCTTGTCCGTACGCCGTGTGGGCACCTGTCGTGTGAGTGGCTCTGGGCGTGGCGGCTCGTCGGACGTTCAGTTTCTCTAAGATTTATCTCTAGGGGCCTACCTAACCCCGGCTCCAGGGGGGAACCTAAGAAGTTTAACGGAGCCGGGTCTGAGCAGATTAAGGGAGTGGAAGAGCGGCTGGGCCGGAGAGGGTGGGGACTGCGGGTGCTGGGGGTGGGGGGCGGGGGTAGGGAACCACCTATTTGCCCCGTCTCCCAGGCAGAAAGGTCTTTTGGCAAGACTGGCTTGACAAAGATGGCCCTGGAATGTCTAGAGTCCGGGCCGTGATGATCACTGAGTGAGTGGCACTGGGCTCAGGCTGGGCAGTTTGTTGACTGACAAAGAGGAATGCTAGCAGTTAGGAAGGTGAGGAGGAAACTCAGGATGGGGACCATCTGCTCCCCCAACCCCAGCGGGACAAAGACATCATCGGAGGTCTGCAATGCCGACTGGATGGCCTCGCTCCCCCCTCACCTCCACAACGTCCCCCTTTCCAATCTGGCAATCCCAGGTACTCTTCTATTCCTGCTTGTTCCCACTGTGTTTGCTTCTGCCATTTTAGTGTTGTTATTATTAATGGACTGGGTTGCTTTTCTGTTGTGCTGAGAAAATAATTGTCAGTGACCTTACTAAACCTTTTTATTTCCAACCAAAAACTTAACCCTGAAGCAGCTGCTGTGAACAGATTTAAGTACACTGCCTCATTGGCAAGGGGGACTCGGGAGCATGGAAGCACCATTTTTTGTTTGTTTGCGTCTTTTTGTTTTGTTTTTACTTGGTAGCCTCATTCTAAGAATGTTACAGTCTTAATGTTGGAACCAGGCCATGTGAGGGGTGCATGTACATGAATCGCTGAAAGAAAGAAGGAGAGATCAAGAGTAATGAATAAAAAGTCATTAACAATTTTAGATCTGGGTCAAAATTGAAACTGAAAAGTATTTTCTTTCTCATTCATCTGACCTTGCATATAGGAAAAACAAACAAACAAACAAACAAACAAACAAAGATAAGCATTATAGAACAGGTTCAGAACCAGGACTGAGTATAAAGACACATATTTTTGCTGTTGGAAAAGCCAGAAATAGAGAATGCAAATGCTCATCAGAGGTCGCAGGCAGTCATTAGGTGTGATGAGGTGGTGTTTGAAGATTTGTCTATATATACACAGGTGTCTGCCTGACTGATCTAGAACCGAAGCATTGAAAAGCACTTCTGCTCCAGCCATGGTTTCTCTCCTGGGCGTTTTATGCCTTGGTATCACTCTCATTAAATTTGTTAAATGTGTCCTCTTCCTTCCGCTCAAAAGCTGGTTAAAGCATGGTTTCTAGGGAGAGACATTTGGACTACAGTGATCCAAGATCACTTGGTCTCCTGTGCTGGGCAAAGTCCCAGATGCCTGTACTTGAAAAGCACCCCTAGGAGCAGGGGATGGACGACTGCCAATGTTTTCTCTCAACTGGAGATAGAACAATTGCTCTTCGCCCCTAGACTACCAGACAAACTCGCAAGCATCCCTGGGAGCAGTCTGATTTTTTTGCATGACCTCATGCAACCCAGATCTTTGCTTTCTATGCATGAGGAAGAGCAGAGCTGGCTTCAGATGCAGCCTTTTCCTTCCTCGCCTCTTCTTTTGGAGGTCGTCCAGGTGCATTGTCTTCATGGGCTCTTGCTACTTTTGAGCAAGGAGAGCGCTGCTAAATCTCTTGATAGTTACGATCACTTGTGTTTTATCAGCCATTGACTATAGTTCCTTGGGAAATGCCAGACGGTCATGCTTCAGAACAGGTCTTTTCCATGTTTAATTGACGCCTGTGGAGTCATCACTGAAATGATGCACAGGCTTCTTTTAACATTAGTCATTTGTCTTCAGGCTTTCCGGTGGAATTGTTTGGTCAGGTGGTATGGCAGGTAGTGTGTGTTTGCAAACAGCATGGCATCTTAGGCAGGCCCTAAGTGACTTTGTCATTCAGGGCATGGCCGGGGTAGGTTGGGGCTTCCTCCTTCTTGTACCTTGGACGGACAGATCACACCACAGCCCCAGCTCTGCCAGTGGCTTGGCTGGGTGCTCTGACACCGTGACCCCAGAAAGGAGCTGGGCATTTGTTCTGCAATCTATAGGGTAACTCACAATTACTAGAATTGCCAGGGGAAGGGGGCAAACAGCCAGAGCCTGCTGCTGTGACTGGAAATGCTATGATTAGGCACCATGGAGGACATAGGAATTTTTTAACCCTGCTTTGTGAAGTGGGTCCTTCTATGCAGAAAACAAAAAAAAGGAAGGAAGAAAGAAAGAAAAAGAAAAAATGACCTTGACTCCTCAACATGCTGAATTCACTTCTGTGAATGTCCTTTTCCCAGCTGTGGAAGGGGCATGAGCATATGTATATATGAGTTCAACACAGGAAAATCACATGTAAGTGCTAGCCATTTATGGCCCCCCCACCAACCCTGCCCCCCCCCCCCCCCCGCCCAGTTTCCTTTCCCCTCTCTCAAGCTTAATAGTCCCTAGCTAATGGCTAGCACTCAAGTTCTGCCAAGCCTTGCGGAGAAATTCTGAAATAGAGAAGGCATTCAGGACGTGGAATCTCCATCATCTTCCTCCCCCATTTCCCCTCCACCTCTTCCCCTTCGTGATCACCTTCAGCATAATAGTTCTTATTTATTAAGTGCTAACCTCAGTACCCACTGGCAAACACTACCTCAAATCTCTACACCTCCAAGATAGCTACTAACATCCTCATTTTGGAAATAAGAAAATTATTGTCCAGAGAGGTTGAGTAATTTTTTTAAGATCACACAAATAGTAAATAACAGAACTAACATTTAAGCCCCTATCTAGCTGGCTCTAAAGCCCATGCACTATCCCTGTGCCCCTCAGGGGGCCTTGGGGAGTGCAGAGCAGCTGTGTGTGTGTGTGTGTGTGTGTGTGTGTACTGAGGGAGGGGGTGGTAGTCTCTAACTAAAAAGCAGTTTTTACAGTCTGTCCTCTGCGGTAAATGAAATAATTTTTAAGATTAGGTGGTCTTTATCTGAGTGATTATATATTACTGTGAAGAGATAGATAAATAGATAGACAGACATATATGTGTACATATTATATATCTGAGTAATATATATATTTACATGTTTACAATTATATATGTATATATGTGATATATATGTGTATGTGTGTGTGTGTATGTATATATACACATATCCCTGTTTATAATTGGAACGCAGGAAGTTTTAAATTCAGATTTATTGTTTAGACCAATTTTGTGTGATGTTTATGCCATGTATGTGCTCCTGTGTGCCAACCGATGATGTAGGGTGTCTGTAAGATTGTGTCAGATCTGTCAGGATGAGGATGGGGCAGCATTGACCTGGGAAAGGTCAGAGAAAAAGCAGGGGTTCTGGCAAGAGTAGTAGAACTGGGATGGAGTAAACTATGTCAAATTTGAGTGCATCTGCTGCATTTGCCTAAGTCATGATGGGAGAGAACAGGTGTGAATGTGTACCTCTCAACAAAGCCTTGATGTATTATTTTACTTGTACAACTGTTAAGAACACCTGTTAATGACTGGTATCGCCCAAACATATTGAAATATCCTGGAGAAGAACCTCAGAACAAATCTCATTGCCAACCGTTTAGAATGATTGGAGACCCCAAGGGTAAAGGATCTGGAATTGCAAAAGTCAGATTTTTAAATTAAAGCTTTAAACTCTACAAACATTTTCACTGACGTTAGTGAAAGCATGATATTCTTTATGGACAAATGGACTGATAGAAAAAATGTTTTCTATAACGTGTATAGTTTTCAATGAATTCTTTTTCTATAGTTTAGTGTATTTCTTTTCTTGTCTTTTTTTTTTTTTTTTTTAGATTTTTTTTAAACCATGCTCTTTCCCTTTTTATTGAAGGTAAACTGTTTAGTCTGTTGGAGAGAGCCTTGAACTTAAGAAAGTTGATATTGTTGATTCTGGCTGTGTGATACTGAAGAAGCATCTGAATTTCTCAGGACTTAGTTTCCTCATTTGTAATTAAGATGTTGGATTAATGAAATACAGAGTCTTTTCTAAATTAAAAATTCTTTGATTAATTGGAGGCTTTTTTATAAATGCCCATTCTTTGTCCAAATGTGAAAAGAGATAGAAGAATGAGTCATTTTAGGTCTAAAAGCTCTTTCTTTTATGCCCCTTTAGAACAAGAAATTATTTTTGGCATGTGCAAACAAGTACTCACAACTGCCAGGATGAAGCAGGGTCCTCTCACTTTAACATCCTAAAAGGAACTGTAGAATAATTAGTCTAAATAAACTGACCCTGAGTACATTTTAAGAAACGTCCATGCTCAGGCCTGGGGGAGACCCAAAGATGAATCAGGCATCAACCTTAGTATAAAGGAGCTTTCAATTTAGTTTTATATACACAAATTACCATATATAGTTCAAAATAATTGGGGTAAATATTAAAACAGAGATACAAAGGTGTGATTGAAGCACAGAGAATAGAAAGATTAATTCCCGTTAGTTCCTACTTCTCAGATTAGGAACTACTTTGTTGAACAAACATGGCATTTGACTCAAGATTTGAAGAATGGTCAAAATTTCAAGGGATGTGACTAGGCAGGTGGTCTGGGTTGGAAGGAGACTTTCCTGATGAAATAAACCAGTTAAGCTCAGGGATGAGGGTAGATGGGAAATGGTTGGAGGACTTTCTCTCCTGCCTCTCAGTAATGCTTTGTTAATACCTTTATCATAGCACTTCTGAACACGTTATTTTTGGCTGTCTGTCATCCATATCATCTATGAACAATTTGCATGCAGAGAGTATGTCTTATTTCTCTTTATAATCCTAGGTCCTACTACAGGGTAGCAACTTGGTCATTGGTGACAAGTGGATGATTGAATGCAAGGGACCCGGAGAGTAAGGATGCTGGAGAGTGGCTCGCTTGCAGCCACCATCGTGTTTGACTGTGGTCAGAGCTAAACTGAATGGATTGATTA
Source organism: Neomonachus schauinslandi (assembly GCF_002201575.2). NCBI lineage: Eukaryota > Metazoa > Chordata > Mammalia > Carnivora > Phocidae > Neomonachus > Neomonachus schauinslandi. The sequence continues at coordinate 56,403,868 of NC_058403.1, forward strand.
GGTGTACCTGGCGAAAAAGCCGTCTGAAGCCTCATTTTCCAGCCATCTCTTGTTCCTTCTGCATAGTATTCCCATAGCTTTAGATAAGGCTCATCACTGAGCTCCATTGGAAGTGAAAATTCTGAGACAGAGCAAAATGGTCAAGAGAGTCAGAAGCGGAATTCTGGTGTAACTTGTGTCCTAGGAACAATTCTTTCACCCTGCATCCTGTCTGCCTTCTCTCTTCCCTTGTCAATTGTGAGCTTCTCATGTTTCCTGCCTGGCCTCAGCCCCAGCCTGCTCTCATTTCTTGTTCCCCTCTTCACCTTCCTTCCACTGACCTGGCCTCTCCCTTTCCAGTGTCAACCCTCGCCCAGGTGCTCCTCACTGCTCTCCAATTCCCAGACCCTTCTCCGTTCTCATCTTCCTGAGGATCATCCCCTTCTTTTTTACGTTTCGGAATTCTATCCCTGTCCCACGCAGTTCCGCCTTTGACCACTTGGTGAGTTCTCTAGCTCTTCTCACTTCCCACATGTGTGTCATGCAGACGACCAGATTATTACAGGGGCAGGACGAAGGGATCATTACTCAAATTATGCTTTTGGAAGTTGGATTAGGTCTGATGCATCCAAAAGAGATTTGGGGACCCAAAGGGGCATAACATACATTGTGGAACAAGAATTCTAGGTTGGCTCCACTTTGAGGATAGCATGAGCCATGAGTTGGCCCTAGAAAGAAACCCATCCCCCTACAGGATTTGAGGCTGTGGAAAACCAAGGACAAGGCTGAGTCTACCAGGGCTGACCCAATCAAGAAAAACAATCTTATGGAACCAAAATGGACTCTTAAGTGGGAATACGTTTTTGTTTTTTATTTTTTTCTCTCTGGGTGGTCATGGTGAGGAATAAAAAGAGCCTCTGACTTTGGTGTTCTTATTAGTAGGTCTTTCTTCTAAGGAAGCTCATCACTTCCTTAGATTTCCCTACCGGTGTCCCCCAGTCACATAAAAGCCGCAAGGAATTCAGGAATCACTCATATCTTCCAGAGGCAAAATGAATCATGGATTGGTTTAGAGCGTTAACGCTAGTGCCACTCTGTCTGGATTTGAACGTCAGCTCTGTTCCTGATGACTCTGTGGCCTTGGGCAGGTTTCTTACTCTCTGTGCTACAGTGCCCTTCTCTGTAAAACAGAGATGATAATGGCATTACATCATTTCGTTAGTGTGACAAATAAATTAATTCACATAGCATGCTTAGAACAGTTTCTGTCACAAAATGATGTGTCATTAAAAATTAATTATGATGGATTTATTAAAAACCTGCACCTGGAATGGACAACCAAAAAGAAGTGTAAGATCAGTCCATCCCTTCAGGTAAGGCACAGTCTAGTTAAGGAGCTGACCTTCCAATTAAGCCTTGTGGCTCAGTGTTCTCTGTCTGATCAGATCAGGATAACCTGAATGGTCATGACCCCTCAAGGGGGCTTAGAGTTAAGGGAAGGATACATGGAGGGTTGCCCAGGATGTGAGTACCAAGGGAGACTTAAGGGCAGTATGAGGGCAGCTGATCAAGAGAGCCAGAAGAACCTCTTTAGCTACTTACTCTGTCCCCCACCCCAAATTCAGCCGTCAAACTTTGTCATCTTCAGCCATCCAAAGCCTTTGGGGAAAATGCAACTCTCTGTGACAGGGCCATACTGTTAACTTTGCCCCTCCTCTCCTCATTTCCCCACCACTTGCCCTCCTAACCCAGTCCTTGCATTCGCAGCTCAAGAGTAGGGATGTTAGGAAATGCTTTCCTTTGAATAGATCTTTATACATAGTTTATAACTCTTTCCCCAGCCATTGGAATAGCCTCACAATCCCTCCAAACATACACATCACCCTCTACACACACATTAACACACACATGCTACCCATCACCCAACACACACACTGAGCTGTGGCCTCAGGAGAGCCTAAATTTTCATGCCTGTTGCTGTTTTCCCTTGATAAAGATCTTGCAAAACATGCCTACGGACATCTCAAATCCTAGGAGCCTGCCGCCTTCCCCTGCACACTGCTGTTTCAGATGTGCTTCTGAAGCTGACAGTCGGCTTCTATCCCATGATTTGAGCTGACTACCCCCTCACCCCCACCCGTACCCCGCCAGGGGACGGGTTGGCTCCAGTCTCCCCCACCCAGCCCCTAAGAGCTTCCAAGTACAGGCAGCTAGAAGTAACTATTAGAGAAATGCTTTGCCTTTGCAAAAAGCTTGAACCTCTTCACAAATGCTGAGTAACCCTAATCAGAGTTTCAAACCTGGCCTGCAGAGGAGGGATTATTTATAGACATTGTAGTAGGTGGGTGTGTTTGTGTGTGTGAAAGGATTTGAACACCCATCAAGAACCAAATTGAGGTAGAGGAGCACTGTGACGGCACTGGTTTGAGTAGTTACACGCCTGGTGGAGCCAGGGCCCTTCACTTCTCACAGCTCCGGGAATTCGGATTGTATTGCTGAGCGCCCATAAGGATCAAACAGTCCCTGGGAGGATTACATTAGTAGGTCTCTAGTAGCTCCAAGGTAACATGGGTTTGGCCACAGAGGCCGGCATTGCTCCAAGGGGATGTGTAGGGTGGTGCTATGGAGTGTCCGCGGTCTACCTTGGATTCACAGTCTACGAAGCCGCTGGAATTTTCTAGGAGAATAACAGGTGGGGTTTTTTTGGTTTTTGTTTTTTTAATTTCCAATTATTCTAGAACTATTCGCTGTAAGGTTCTTTTTTTTCCAGAGAATATTCTGTTGCCATTTTTTTTCCTCTGTACAGACCTGACGGTATCAAAGGAAGAACCAGGAGGCATCTGTACCCTGTACTGCTAATGTGTCGGAGTGCGCAGCAGTCTGTGTAACGGTGGAACTGAACGATTCCTAGACACTGTCCGACTGAGATGAATATTTTATGAACATGTATGATTTGAAGGCTTCTGTGCTGAAAGCAATATTCTTATAAAGTATAATTGAAACCAGGTGAAAAAATGTCAAAGAGATAAAGGTGAAGACAGCATCCCTCCTTCCTGAACTTTGAGTTCAGGTCACTGTCGTGGCAAGAGGTGCCCATATGGATCTTCAAAGCTCTTTACCCTTTTGCTTCTTTTGGTTTTCACTGCCTAGATTTAAAAAATGTATTCATTTAAAGGAAAGTTGGGTATTCAGAGGATGTTTGTTGAACACTTTTGTGCCGGGTACTGTGTTAGATGAGGTGAGCATGGAGAAAAGAGTCTTCTCCCTGCTCTTCATGAAGTTATGGTCTTAAAAGAGAAGCTAAAATTCAAACACTGTGGAGAAGAATGCATAGGATACTGTAACACTCAGAAAGCCAATTCCCAATTCCATTACTGGGAGGAAGTGGGAAGCCTGGTAGATTGAGCTTTCAAGAGGAGCCTTGGGTTGAATCATAAAGAGCAAATAGTAAATAGGTGTTAAAGGTAGAGGGAAGGTTATCACAATGCAGAGGTACCCAGGAGGAGCGAGGAGTGAGAGATTAGGGTGACCTTGAGAAAAGCCAACCAGTCTGGTATGGTCAGAACATAGATTTCATTTAAACAGAGATGAGACTGGCAAAGTAGGCTAAGGAGTCTTACGTGCCATGCTAAGATTAAACTTTAAACATTATCCCAGGGCAAACAGCAGCCACTGAAAGACTTGGTCAGCAATGGGTGAAAAGCCCCCAAATAACTACATAAGGGTGAAGAGAAACAAAATGGCACATCAGTTATTAGGAATGCTGAGGGGTAATATGAGAAACTTACTCTTTCTTTCATTTCTATTTAATACATATGTATTGATTTCCTCTCATATGCCAGGCCCTCTCCTAGACACAGTGATGATCATTACACACAGTTCCTGCCTTCAAAGAGCTTACAATCTAGTTGGAGAAATGGACTTTTTTCCTTAAGATTTTATTTATTTATTTGAGAGCGAGAGAGCATGTGAGCACAAGTGGGGGGAGGGGCAGAGGGACAAGCAGACTCCCCACTGAGCAGGGAGCCCAATATGGGGCCGATCCCAGGGCTTCAAGATCATGACCTGAGCCACCCAGGCTCTCCAGAGAAATGGACATTTAATCAAGTAGTTATATTGTATGTGATGAGTAACTGCTCTTTAAAAACAAAACGAAACAAGTAGTTATAACACTCTACTATACTATTAGAATGACTGGGGAGGCAGAAGTTAGTACTGGAAGAAGTATATGGCATGAGCATCTTTAACAAGACTTGGGAGTCCAGGGAAGCCTCCTGGAGGAAGTGATGAATAGACTGCGCTGGGAAGGATGCATAGGAATTAGCCCTGAGGATGAGAGTGTTCTAGGAGAGGAAAAAATGTGGAGAGAAAAAGAAAGAGAGAAAATGGCCCACTTAACCAAAATCGTTCACGGTAGTTGTACTGTAGGTTTTCAGGAGGGGAGGGGCAAGGTACAGGGAGGTCTAACAAGCCATGTTAGAGTCATTTAGCTTTACCTCGATGGTGGTGGGAAGGACGTTAAGCAGGTGAATGACAAGGTCAGCCCTGTGTTTTGGAAACACCGCTCTGGCTGCAGTCCACGAAGTATATTGGAATTGGGAGTACTGGAGCCAACTGGAGCAGTTAGGTTGTTGATGAGGCCATCCCAGTGGGAGGAGATGCTGACCTGAGAAGGAGAGTGACAGTGTGGACAAAGGAAAAGGGAAGACACAGGAGATGTATTGGAGGAAGTATCGACAGGACTTGAGGGTGAAAATAGGGATACAGGAGAAGAAGCAGGTTAGGGGTGGCAGAGGGAAGCAGATGTGCTGAGTTTGGGGCACGCCGAGTTTGAGGGACCTGTGGGACTTATCAGAATTGGGAGAAGGGCCTAGACAGCGCTCAGTGGAAATCATTTCAGAGCTCAGTCTTACTTTTCACAATTTGCCCAACCCCTGACCCTCACCCACAGCTACTATTATATCCAATATAAGAAGATTTGAGTTTGAAATCAGTGTCTTTATTCTTTTTATATATATATTTTTTAGATTTCAGTTAGACTTCTACTTTGTTCAGGAACTCTGTCCAAAACTTCTAGTCCCAGATAAGTGACCCTCAGAAGCTCATCTAGTGTTGGCTTGTTCTGCATGAATTCTCTCATGTCTTGTTTAATGATTTCTTCAACTATATTGGCAGCTTGGGGGTGGGAGTTGAGGTTAGCTCTGTGCACTATAGCACAAACCAGCTGTGAAATGGAAACATTTAGTAACGTTACCACACCATCAAATACCATATATTTCGGGCGCCTGGGCGGCTCAGTTGGTTAAGCGACTGCCTTCGGCTCCAGTCATGATCCTGGAGTCACTGGATCGAGTCCCGCCTCGGGCTCCCTGCTCGGCGGGGAGTCTGCTTCTCCCTCTGACCCTCCCCCCTCTCATGTGCTCTCCCTCATTCTCTCTCAAATAAATGGATAAAATCTTTAAAAAAAAAAATACCATATATTTCACGCACTCACATCCTGGGGTACACCAAAAAGCTAAATAAAAGCAGGAGAATTTTATAGTAGAATATTTAATGTAATATAAGTTTTTCTTCTACCCTAAACATTTTCCTGTTTTCCCCTAAACCTTTGCATTATTCTTATTTTTGTGTTAAAAACTGAAAAGTTGCTAAAGAGAATGTGATTCTTTTGGAACTGAGAAGGCTTATCAGGGGATGACCAAGTGCCCTTTGTGAGGTGTTACTTTACCAAAAATGATGCCATCTGTTCAGAGACAAAGCAGAGTGATAATGAGCAAAACAGAGAAAGAATTTCTTATTAATGAATTACCTATACAGTCTCTTACTTTGGGATGGGGATCAGAGTCTCCCGGACATTTGAGGAAGAGAAAGTCTTTCAAAAGAAAATAGATGCCCATCCATCTGTAGAGGGCTTTAAAATGCCTACCAGACATGGAATTGATACCCCTCTGACTCACATAAATCCTAGGATGTTGGGGCCAATTCGGAGAATATCTGGGGCAGTGGAATTCTCATTGTGCCCTGCAAGAGCCTGGGTGAGGCTTGGTTCCCCTCAGGACTCCTCCTCATGGCCAGAAGTGGGGACTGTTGGGGCAGACCTTGAACCAGAGAAGCTCTGCTTATATTTGTTTTACATATAAATACCTCATCTGACAACATTCCGGGTCTGAAAAGCACCATGAAAAGCTCGGATTTACTCCAGCTGTCTAGCTCATCCAGCCAGTTGGGGAGTAGACCAGGAGTAGCTCTCTGGCTTCCCAGGCTAATGTCAGTCCTCAGACAGTGGGATACCTCTTGGCTTCTCAGCCCATAAAGATAAGTTGATCAGCATCCTCTGCTTTCCAGGGTTCTGCCTCACCCAGTGGCTTTGTTGCATTGTGAGTAATTCCAAATTCAGTAGGCACTTGATTAAAAATTAAATGGACCACATGGCCCTCTCAGATTTTGTGGGCAGTTTGACCGTTGTTATTAATACTCTCCCACATGCCCTATGGAAAATAATCCAGTCGGATAGATGAAGTTTATCCCTTTGGGCTGACAGGGTTTAAAGACGTTATTCTTTGGTTTGGGAATCTGCTAAATGGTCCCCAGATCTCGAGCCTGGGACTCGTGTTGGCTAGATTCTGTAGATCCTAAAGATGCCTCAGCCTTTTCTGCATTTGTCAGCATGGAGTCACAATCCCTACAAATGCTGCATTTTTCCCAAGGACCTAATTCAGTTGTGTGAAATGGGAGACCCCAAGGAGATGTTATTAGAAAATAATTTACACAGGAATGAGTTGCAGGAAATCTACTCTTTAGGACTTATCCTTTTAAATTGTTTGATGTGATGTTTTATTATAGCTGCTCCTTTTGTCATCCTTTCTGGCTTTTTTTTGTCCTGTGTGTTTTCTGACATATCCTCTTCGTTGAACCAAATAACTCAAGCTAGCAGGATAGATGGAGATAAATGGAACTGGGGGATACAGGTGCTGGGGGTGAGGAGGTGCAGACAGTGAACTCTGCCTGTTTTAAGAAGATGGATGGACCAAAGAGAAGTTTGGGAAAGGATCAGAGGACCTTGGCTTACCTGCCCTAGACAACTCTCTAAACATCTGTTTATTCAAGCAATCATGCTTGCAGTTATTCTAGATGTATGTATTCAGTGCCTACGATACGCCAGAAACTTAGGAACTGTAGGGATACTCACAGTCAGGTATCCGTGACAGATATGGAGATAATTGCCTCAAGGTGTCCCAGGTTCATCAAGTTCAAGAGGCAGTGGATGCACAAAGGGAAAAGTATTTACATCTACTTGGTGGAGTCAGGTGAGCTCACAGGCAGATGATTTGTGACCTGGGTCACATACAGGTAATGAAAACAAAAAGGGGCACCTGGGTGGCTCAGTTGGTTAAGCGACTGCCTTCGGCTCAGGTCATGATCCTGGAGTCCCTGGATTGAGTCCCGCATCGGGCTCCCTGCTCGGCGGGGAGTCTGCTTCTCCCTCTGACCCTCCTCCCTCTCATGCTCTCTGTCTCTCATTCTCTCTGTCTCAAATAAATAAATAAAAATCTTAAAAAAAAGAAAACAAAAAGGCAAGGGGCAATGAGTTTGTTCCCAACGAGTGTGAGGGTTTTCTGTTTCTGTCTTCTTTTAAGCAAATCTTTTGCTATATCCAATAACCATAAGGCCCACTTTTTTTTTTTTTTTTTAAGATTTTATTTATTTGACAGAGACACACAGAGAGAGAGAACACAAGCAGGGGGAGAGGGAGAGGGAGAAGCAGGCTTCCAGCCAAGCAGGGAGCCCGATGCGGGGCTCTATCCCAAGACCCTGGGATCATGACCTGAGCCGAAGGCAGACGCTTAACGACTGAGTCACCCAGGTGCCCCAAGACCCACTTCTTATATGTAACTTTGCAAATGAGTATGTTCTCAGCTCAGGCCACAGACCTATTTTAGCATGCAAAATTACAGTCTGTTCAAATCCCATTTATTGTAATATTCATAGAGATGAAATACCTGATCCGTAACACAAGATGTTTTCTACAAAAACTGCCTTAAACATTTCCATCATTTAAAGATGCATGTTCATTTTTATGTCTGTTCTTAATACGCTTTACCGTATCTCGATTTTTAATGTTTATACACAGGAGAAACAGTATAGAGAAGTAGTTCAGAGTACGGGTTCTGTTTTAGCATACCGAGGATCAGATCCTAATTACTCATCATGTGACCTTGAATAAACAGTTTAACCTCTCTGTCCCTTGGTTTTCTGCTCTGTAAAGTGGAAATAATGACAGCACCTGCTTCACGAGCACAAGGTTAGAGGAAACACGGTCTATATACTTGCCCTTACTCTTGACACCAACTGCCAGTTTTGGGGTCCTCAAGATCAGCCTTAGTTTTGCTAGATAATTTGCTGGAAGGAGTGACAGAACTCACTGAAAGCTGTTATACTCACAGTTCCTTTTTATTTTTTATTTATTTATTTATTATTTTTTTAAGATTTTATTTATTTATTTGAGAGAGAAAGAATGAGAGAGAGCAAGCACATGAGAGGGGGGAGGGTCAGAGGGAGAAGCAGACTCCCTGCCGAGCAGGGAGCCCGATGCGGGACTCCATCCCGGGACTCCAGGATCATGACCGGAGCCGAAGGCAGTCGCTTAACCAACTGAGCCACCCAGGCGCCCCTACAGTTCCTTTTTATTACGGCTAAAGGCTACAGGTTAAAACTGGCCAAATGAAGAGGTACACAAGGCGGAGTCCAGGAGAGTTCCAAACGTGAAGCTTGCAGCTGTCCTGTCTCCCGGGCTTGTGGACGGTGCTAGTCTCCCGGTATTGAGGGGCGGCAGTACACACAAAATACTGCTAACCAGGGAAGCGCATCTGAGCCTTGGTATCCAGAGTCCTCACTGAGGCTCCACATGGCTGACCTCAGTACCCAGCCCCTCCAAGGTCAAGTGTCTATCCACATGACTCAAAGCCATCACCATAAATCTCATCCTTAGATGTTCTGATGTGGCCCCAAAGTCCCCAGGTGAACAAAGATACTCTTATCAGGCAAGCTATTGCAAGGGTTTGAGAGATTACCTCCCAGGGCCAAGGAAAAAGACCAGCCCTCTGGTTGGTCGAGGTTAACCTGTCCTTGGGCAAGGTTAAATTCTTTACTACACAACAAAGTTGTTTAAGAATTGTATAAGATAAAACATGCATTGTGCGGGCACCTGGGTGGCTCAGTTGGTTAAGCGACTGCCTTCGGCTCAGGTCATGATCCTGGAGTCCCGGGATCGAGTCCCACATCGGGCTCCCTGCTTGGCAGGGAGTCTGCTTCTCCCTCTAACCCTCCCCCCTCTCATGTGCTCTCTCTCATTCTCTCTCTCTCAAATAAATAAATAAAATCTTTAAAAAAAAAGAAAAAACATGCATTGTGCTTAGAATATTGCTTAGCACAAAACAAGCATAAATTTTCAATATGTAGCTATGGTTATTAACAGTCCTTTTTGATGGCCAAATATATATCTAGCACCATATTAGATACTATAGGAAATCTTTAAAAATTTAACGAGATATAGTTTGTAATCTTGTAGGAGAGATACTGAGGTTCAAATAAAGCAAATAAAAGCAGAAGGCGGTGAATGCCACAGTAAAGAAACAAGCAGACTGTGCTTGGGACCTGGGAAAGGAAGCAATTACTTGCGGATGGGGGTTAAGGAACAGCTGCCCTGGAAGACACCTGGGAGCTGGTCCGAGGATGGATAGGATTTTGATATGGGGAGGAGGGGCATTTCAGACACAGGGAACCAAATGGATGAAATCGGAGATGGGAAAGCAAGGGCCCTCATGGCTCCCGATACAGGTGACAGGAGAAAGCAGTGGAAAAGGACTGGGCAGATGGATGGAGGGCAGATGAGAGGTTTTCAGTGTGGTGCGGAGCACTTCCCGCTTTATCTTGTAGACTGGAGGGAGCCAAACCCTGAAAGAAAATCTGCTGTCTCTCTTTACGACTCCAGTCTTTGCACATGCTCTTTCCTCTGCTGTCACAGCCTCCCTCCCAACAGTCCCCACTTCACTTGGCCCAAGACAACTCATCCTGCGAGAAACAGCTCGGTACCACGTCTGTGCATGCCTCCCTTATGGGACATATTGTATGCCGTTGGGACTGTTCACCTGTCTTCCGACTACACACAGCAGTGTTTGGTCACCTCTGTATAGTCAGCGTCTGGTTCAGAATAAGAACCTTGTGCAACAAAAGGAGGGAGCCAAAGAGAGAAATGTGGAATCCTGAAATATCTACGGAGAATTTAAGCATAAAGAGCAGATATTTCTAGTTAATTTAAGGAGAAAGTAGGACATAGAGAAAGTAACGATGCCTAAGGTAAGACAAAATCTTATAATTGCATTGCAAAGTTCTCTTAAGGTGTCCCAAGGCTTTATAAAATAAAAATAAAATATAATAATAGAAGAAGAGCTTACTTATATAACACTTATAAAGCATTTACTAGGTGGCTGATATTGCTCTACTCGATTTACGTAAACCTGCCTGGTTAAGCTTTGCAATCCAATGATAGAAGTACTATAACCTCCATTTTACAGATGAAGAAACTGAAGTACAGAGAAGTTAAGCAAATTGCAACAAAAATCCTGGTAACAATACTAGGTTGTAAAAACTGATCTTGCCAAATTCATTTAAGTACACTTGAATAAAAGATATCTGTAGAGTTGGAAATTGACCAGTGTTGGGCTGTGCTTCAGTTCCTTTTGTTGGTTGTAATAAAGAGTACTTTTCTTTTCATCTGAGGCATTTGCTTCCATGCCAGAACTGTAATGCCTGAGTACCCATGAGGATGGTTGTGTTTGAAACACTGCCCGGTAACCTGTTCCAGCTGAACAAGTCACATTTTTTTTTTCAAGACCAAACATGTAGAAGGCTTTTTATTGACTCAGAACAGAAGCAGCCCAGTGGTTTAAGTGGTCTGTGTAGTAATCGCCCAGCGAGGATCCAGCCGAGAAAAGATCTTTCTACCTTAATACCAAAAGATTAGCAGAGGCTTTCAGCAGGTGTGTAAGCTTGTCAGGACGCTAATGGTTCAGAATGGGGTGTGTTTCGTTCACTTTCCCTGCTGTGCGTAATGTACAAATTCCCTTTAAACCTATCATTTCATGTAATTTAGACTGTTACTTCTTGGCTTTCCTCTCCTCCTCTTTCCCTTTCCTTTGTGGGAGTACCTGGCTTCATCCTTCATTTACAGGAAAGAGGGGAAAAAAAAATCCTTGTTCCTGAAGGGACCTAGATGAGTGAGGAGCTTCCCTGGATCTTGACCATTCTGCAGTTTGTCAAATGAATCTTAAAATAACCCTGCCCTGTGAAAAATTTCAACTGAGCGAGGTGGCTATGACGGTGTTTTTTTCAAAGCCTCCCCAATAAATTTCATAAAAATGTCAGACAAAGCAATCAAACACCAGCCTTTGGAGTGAAGGGAGCTGTCATGTAGACGCTAAACAAGAAGTGAGCTATTGGCGAGTGCGTTCAATCAACGTGCAGACCTACCCCTAGCCAACCATAAGGTGGCCTTGAGAAAATGAGAACTTGAACCTGTGTGAAGGGCAAGAATTTCTCCAGCAATTTCACAAAATTCTCAGATGAGCCAAAGATAAATAAAAGACCACCCCTCAGTCTTAGAGTGATTTGCTTTTTGCAAATATTTATAAGCACATTTTCTGCTTAAGTATGGTAAATATGAAAGAAATGTATCTTATTTCTTTACAATGATGAATAATTATAAAGGGTCATAAATTCCTTTCACAAACTGTTAATAAGTTGGACTCATCCGATTCCTAACGTAGAAGAGATCTAAGGCTCATTTCACCCACCTTCCTAAATTTGCAGATGGAGCAACCGACCTCCAGTGTGAATTTACGATCTAATCAGAGTAGAACCGGCGCTGGGATTCAAGGCTCTGAGCTGAGGAACTATAAAGAAAATGTTTCCTCAACTGAGAGAAGGTTAGAGTGCCCTCGTGTGTCCCTACATAGAAATTATTCATGTCTTTACAAAATACAAAATTACTTTAATCTCTCCATCAAGTTCCTGCATTGGGATGAGGGCAGGCATTTAGCTCTAAAAACAAACCCTGTGATCACCACATCTGAGGAAGTAAATATACAATGCATTTGACTTGTTTCATTATTAAACATATAGAAGCAACTATATCCGTAGAGTAGTTTTGTGTGGATTCTGGTCTGACACACCTGGATTTTTGTCCCAGGCCACTTGAGATCTTTGTAACCCTGAACTAGTTGCAAAACCAGTCTGTACCTCAGTTCCTCATCTGTAAAATGCAGGTAATCACTGCTGCAGGATCATGGCAGAGATCCAAAGAGATCTTATATGCAAAGTGCCCAGCTGGACATTGCATACATGATAAACACTCAGAAGATTGAAGTTGTTGTTATTTTCAGACATGAGCCCTCACCAGGGATCACCTGCGAGTTCATGATGAAGGAATGGAATGCAAATACTGGGGAGGTCAACAGAATGTCTTTGGGATGCTTTTAGCTCTTGGATAAAGAGGTTCCCATGAGCTGGGGGGTGGGGGAACAGAGGGAAAGGAGAGATCATTTTTAAAGAAATATGTACTGAATATATGATTCCTCCAAAATAAATTCTTCCTTCAGATGGGGAAATTTAAATGGAGATAGGCCAAATGGCTTTCCCACAGATGGAATTTCTTTCAGAGGTAACACCTGGTCCCTGGCACCCAGAGTCCAGTAATCAAAAAAAAAAGTCTCTATTCTGACCAAAAAAAAAAAAAAAAGTTGAAAACCAGATCTTATTTATGTCATTGATCCAGTTCTTTTAGAAGTCTTTATTTATTGAGAGGGTAACCATATTAAAATCAATAAGAGCAGAGGTGAAAAACGATAGCTGGGTGAATTCATCTTCTGATTTTAATTTGCCCCTTTATTTGATGAAACAAGCTATCTCAGCATAAGTGTTGAGCAGAATTGCAGTAAATCAAGTCCTTTTGCCCCCAGTGAGCAAAGGTTCCCTCCTCCCCCGAGTAATTCTCACAGCCATCCTTTTCATACACGTGGGAGCAAGGTATCATTATGTGCAATACAAGGAACCTTGACCTTTAAATGTTAGTGGAAATGCAGAGTCGGCAATTCTGTCTGTATCTTCTACTAGCTTATTGGAGAATTGAGAGGAACAGTCTAATAGCATGTGAGTGGGGAAGGTGGTGGGGTGAAGGAACTCATCATCACCTGTGCCTCGATCTTTTTGTCCTTACATCACCGGGGGGGAAAAGGAGAAGAAAGATTAGGTTGGACTCTTCTCTAAATACTTTTCCTAGATGCCATTATCACTGGGGAAGTCTGCATAGATTATTGCGCTGCGAGAAACAGATAAAAGGCTGCTCAGAGTTTGCAAGCCTCGCCCCTGGGGTCGCTCATCCTTTCCGAGAATCTGTTGCCTTTAAATAAGGCAAATGCGGCATATGAGGCCAAGGCATTTATTATTTATGGGAAGTTCATCAAGCTCACCTATGGCTGTGGAGGAGCAGAATGGAAGCCCGTGAGCCTCAGCAGCGCCCCGGCACTCTCAGCAGCCCCCGCTCAGCGGGAAACGGCCCGCTCCGCCCCGGCGTGCAGCCCCAGGGGCCGCGGAATGCTGCACTCTACACAATTGCAGTGCTTTTCTGGGCAGTGTCAGGCTGCAGCTCGACTCTGTGGTCATAAATCTTCAGTCAAGTAATGAAAAGATATTCCCTGCCTCACACTTGAAAGTCTCCTATTGGTGTGGATTAACTGAACAATATATGGTGTGGTTGCTCCAGTTACCTCCAGTAGCGTTTGTGAAACTCGCTGTTCCTGGTGTTTGTCTCCTTTTCTGTGTTGTGCTTTTCTTTATACGTTGTTTTTCTCCTTAGAGTGGCCCTAAAGTCTATATATCTTGCTTAAGGATGGTTATTATTGCTAGCCCTGTGGTAGGGTTTGAATTCCAGCATACTAAGAAAAAGATTTTTCATAAAGTAAAAGATTTATTTATTTATTTTAGAGAGAGAGAGTGAGAGAGCGCGCCGGCATGGGGGGGGGGGGGGGAGGGGCAGAGGGAGAGGGAGACTTAAGCAGACTCTGCGCAAGGCCGGACTCAGGGCTCGGTCTCACGATCCTAGGATCACGACCCTGAGATCACAACCTGGAGATCACAACCTGAGCTGAAACCGAGTCCAGCGTTTAACCAACTGCACCACCCAGGTGCCCCCATAAAGGGATGTTTTTGAAGTCCATCTCAATCAGAGAGAAGCCTCCCCTCATACTTTTCCACCTTCTCCCCACTTTATGTGGCACCACCCCACTCCCCAGCCTGGTGTGCCCCTGCCCGCAGACTCTGGCCCAGGCACCGGTGAGACCCAAGGCCAGGAGCCAGAGTCCAGCAGGGACAGCCCTGCTGTGATGGGGCCCATGAGCCGGGCTGGATGGAGACGCGCTTTGCTTCGGACAGGTTAATAGCGTGGCACCCCTTCGCTGTCACTTGAACCATACTGATTTGTGATGTAGAGAGAAATGCAGAAATGAGACTGTACCACACCTTTGAAAACCCCACGTGAGGTTTGTTTCCTCCCCTGGGTCTCTCCTAAGCCCTGCAGCCCCTGTGATTCCCTCTTTCTTTCCCCCTCTGATTCCCAGCCTTCCTCCCGACACCGCCCCCCCCTTTCCTCCGCAGAGCACTTCAGGTCGCTCCAGCTTCTGCCTCCAAGCCTGCACACCCCAGCCCCGCTTAATACTGCTTCAAGCGTGTCCAAAGCCATTAATGCCGAAGATGAATATTTCAGCTGTGCTTAGCAAACAAAAGATACCACAGTTACCAGGCTTCACTCTGCTTAGAAGAGAGTGTGTATTAAAAAGGACTTTTTTCTTATCACATGTTCATATTCAAGATAAAGAGTGGCCTATGTGCATTAAAAAGAGCTTTTTTTTTTTTCCCCATCTCGCATATTTTGTAAGAAATCACTGGTGAAAACCTGTGTCAGCTGGCACCAAATATGGGGTTTATCCACTGTCCCTCGTGGACGGGTCCCTTTAGCTCCTACTCTGCCGGTGCGCCCCTCCGTGCGGCTATCCCTGGAAGCCCACGGTCCTGGCAGAGCTGGCTGTCATGAGTCAGGAAGTGGCCTCCAGGGAAAGTCAGAGCTGAACAGTAGGGGATCTGGAGTCCACTTGAGCCAATCATCTCTGAAGGGCCAGAGGTGTCCCTCATATTCCTTGTCACCCTGAGTCTGAGAGTGGACGCTGGTGCTAAGGGAGTGAGTAGTTCCTAAAGAGCCCTTCTTCCTAAACATGGCCTTGCCGATACGTTCCATAGGCATACCGAGGTGTAGGCTTTTAGTCATTTCTGAAATTAAGCAGTGGTCTCCCCAAACCTTAGAAAAATACCCAAAGTCTTTTATCAGATGATCTTGAGTGGGAATGCTTATGAGTACCTTCAATTTCGTATATTTGAAAAATTTTTGAATTTCTTAAAAAATCGCAGGTCCACTAAAATGTAAACACTTTGAGTGAGATAATGTGTTTGAGGACCTAAACCTCATTTTTAGCTCATTTTCTAAGAAATACTGTCAGAAGATTTTTTTTTTTAATAGAAATTGTATGAAGACAGAGTTGTCTGGGCTCCAGGTAAATCGAGGCATAAAATCCTCTTATTTTCTCAGAAAAATTCAACCCTTTAAAATGGCTTAACAAGTCACCAGGCTGTCATCTCCAAAACCCAGACAGACGGACAGTTATCAGGAGGTATGTTTCAGCTGGGCCTCTGATCCCAGTTGCTGATCCCAGTTGCATTTAGGATCTGTTCTCTCTTCTTTTCCTTCTAAGGAGATGTGAGAAAATTAGTCTCTTTCATTGGTGTAAACACTTAACACCTTTTCTCTTTATAAAGCATGATACTGCTTCTCTTCTGCTGTTTGCACTGACCATTTTTGGATCTATCAGAGCCTATATTCCTGCCTAGAAACCTTCTGGTCATATGAATGACCTAGCTCTATTAAGACAGAGTGCAAGCAAGGTTGTGGTCCTTTGTGTTTGGGTACCTTTAATATCCTTTTGTTGTTGTTTTTAGATGGGGAAGAGTCTTCATTGCAGCTGAGATCTTCTTAACTTGCCCTGAGCATTTTTTTAGTGTCTGTATTTTACGTTAATTTGGAAAAATAAATTTGACATTCCAGGCCATTTTATGCAGCATCAGCTCCAGTGGGTAACTGGCAAGGCGACTGCATCTGTTGTTTTCTTGCAAGCTGCCTGCATTACTCTGGCCTCTAATAATCAGGGAAAGAATATGTAAATTACAAATCATGTGACCCAAAGTTCAAACTGAGATAAAATAGGCAAGCCCTAATTGAACACTCTGACTATTCCTCCTAGCCAATGCACACACGTTCAGTACATGTTTTAAGAGCAAGCTTGCAATGAACCAGACTATCTTAGGTGTTGATAGAAATAATGTGATTAAGTCCTGATAAAAATCTGGAGTTTACATGGAGTTTAGATGGCTCCTTACAAAATGAGCTCAAAATAATAGTTGTCTTTAAAAGAAATTTTGTAGATGGGGCCCCTGGGTGGCTCAGTCGTTAAGCGTCTGCCATCGGCTCAGGTCATGGTCCCAGGGTCCTGGGATCGAGCCCCACATCGGGCTCCCTGCTCCGCGGGAAGCCTGCTTCTCCCTCTCCCACTCCCCCTGCTTGTGTTCCCTCTCTCACTGTCTCTCTCTCTGTCAAAAAATAAATATGAGAAATTTTGCAGAATAATTATTTTATCTATTTGAAGCTCTCTGTTGATATTAGTAAACATACTTCCTGTGAAATGGTGGCTTTTTTTCAATTCTTTTATTAAAACACACTTTTCCAAGTAAATGAAGCATGGCATTTTTTCCCCTCCTGAGTAAGAATTTTTCTCTGGATTTCATCTCAGGTGGGCCAGTTTTAATGTCAACATATACCCACAAACATGCACAAAATGCTTTGGTAACGGAGAGACATTAGTTCCAAACACTCCTGTAATATCCCTACTATGAAGGCTCGCTATCTAAACATTTGCCATAACAACTTGTAAATTTGTTTTACCTGAAATTCACTAGTCAAAAATCTCATCATAGTGAATTCAGCCATGTGGTCTATCAAACACCTTTAAGTTGCAGTACATCCAGAAGAGAAGATGGAGAATATTTTGTATCCACAGCTCAGTGGCTCTCCCAGCAGGCTTAAGTTATGTGTAAGTGCTCTCAACTTCCCATGTTAGTGAGTGAAAACGTCTTCTCAAACAGTGAAAAGCCTGTGAATAAAATAGGTGAACCCAAGAGGCCTGAAAAATAGGAGGTGATAAAGCGTGTTGAGAGAGGCAAACTAACATCAACTCAGCCGTGCTCATGTCCCTGGGAGCTATGCACCAATATTTTCAAATGTGTAAGAAAATGCAGAAAAGCTTCTGAAAGTGTTGTTGATTCTAGTATTTGGTGTTTAAAATACCTCATATTATGGAAAGATTCTTTTGTTGGATGGTTATATAAGTGTTTGAGTGTTTTGGTGATATTTGTGAACACTGGTGGGTTGGGAAAGCATGGCTGTTTTTTCCGTTTCAAATAATGGACTATAGGCTTTTGCTCTCCAAAAATGTGGTAACATGTTTTTAGAAAGAGGTTGGATTTGTTTTTCTGTAACTGTTTTTGTATAGAAATCTCTTGAGGATGTGTAATTCTATGATGTTAAAAACAGAAAGTTCAAGAATACCCTTGGAACTTTCTCTCTTCTACTTTCAAATTACATAGTCAGTGTATTTATTTACTCCTGAGTTATTGACATTCCTGAGTTATTGACTAGAGATAATTCATTATTTTATGTTTAGTGTCAGTTTACACAAACTGTAAATACTGTGATCTGAACTTACTCTTTTTGATGTTGGCTTTGATGTTGGTAACCTAGGATAAACCATTGGAACTGCTAATTTCATTTTTCCCATTCAACTGCCACAGCAGGTCGCTGAATATAAATCTTTAATGAGGTTTCACGACATTGTTTAAAAACCAGATAATATCATCCAAATGGAAGATGATACAAATTCCTTAATAGTGAAATAATAATAGTGATGATATGTTTGAACTCCTTCTGTTGGCCAGGGACTCTTCCAAGTGCTTACTGGAGTTAATCATTTCACCTTAACCACAAACAATTGATGTTGGTATTGTTGTTATCCCCATTTTACAAAGGAGGAAACTGAGGCACATCATTTCAGTCACATAGCTAGTAAGCAGTAGAGCCAGGATCATGAACTTAGGCAGCCTGGCACCAGAGCCCGTGCTCTCATCCACTGTGGGAACTCTCCGTTTAGCTCATTTAGTGCTCTGGTGATTCATTAAGTTAGGTCTCAGGACTCAACATTCTTCTTGCTAAATTGGCATCTGATGAACGTCAAGTCGGGTCCTTTGCGGCAGAGGAGGCAGACAAATGACTTGTTGGCCCTGGAGATACCTAGTGGGAATATTTAAAAGATACCTGGAGGGGAGCCTGGGTGTGTCAATTAAGCCTCTGCCTTTGGCTCAGGTCACGATCCCAGTAGTCCTGGGATCAAGACTCTTGTCAGGCTCCCTGCTCAGTGGGGAGTCTGCTTCTGCCTCCCCCTGCTCTTGCACTCTTGTGCTCACTTTCTCTCTCTCTCTCTCTCCCTCTCAAATAAATAAATAAAATCCTTAAAAGATAACTGGAAAAGAGGGAATTGAGTTGGTTCCCAACTCATTTGTGTTCTGGCAGCAGGGAAGAGAACCTTCCAGTACTGGGCAACTTACGAATGGGTGTCCAGTGAGAAGCAGTTGCTGGAGGCATTGAGAGACATGCTGATTAAGGATAAAAAGAGGTGCAGGTAGGTGGGGGGATGGGTTAACTGGGTGACGGAGATTAGGAGGGCCTTGTGATTAGCACTGGGTGTTACATGTAAGCGTTGAATCACTATATTGTACACCTGAAATTAATATTACACAATATATTAACTAAAATTTAAATAAAAACTTGAAACAAACAAAAAAGAGGTGCAGGGCCAGAGGTCCAGCCCAGACAAGTCAGATGTCCATTTGCTACTGGGGAGTTCAGTCTAGAGTGATATTTCTCAGCATTTTGTTTTTTATCACTAAGGAGTCTTTTTAGCCATTTCTATCCTGTCCACCTCTTTCCCTCCCTCCACACACAATGATATTGTAATACCACAGATATACTGTATATCTGTTTAAGTACTGTGTATATATATATCTGTGCTTTATACATAAAAAGAGAAGGAATTTTTTCATCCCCCAAAAACGGGTTTCTGTCCCCCTGGGGGCAGTGTCACCCCACTGAGAATGCATAGGCTAGGGGCACAGGAGGCACTGAATTGTGTTTGAGTGAACATGGCGTGGGAGTGTGGGTTTCAGTGAACCAGCTTGGAGGGGGCTAGTGGGCTTCAAAGTCAGATAGGGCTCACCAAAGGCAGAGTAGTATCTAAGGAGGGGGTAGGGGGTGGAGAAAAGAGATTTTCTTAAATATGTGAGGTCAGAAGTTTTTGACGTGGGGTCACCATCTCCACTTCCCCAATGCCACCCAGAGATGTGATAAGGAGTTTCTCTTTCTCCTATTATTCATGTAACTCCTGTCTTCCCTCCGTGGCTGAAAGTGTGTCACCATGTAATCTGAAATGCCACTGTGTTTTAATGAAATGTTCATTTCAGGGTGTGTGTTTTGAATTTCCTGTTTTATTTAGAGACCACGTTCCCAAGAAGCTTGCTTTAAATTCTTTTTAATTAAGTGAGTTCAGGAAAAAATGGCTCCTCCAAATTGCAAGAACTAGGTAATGAAAATACTGTAACTAAAAACTGCTGTGTGCTCACTTGAGATCTCCTAGTTCCCATAATAATAAACCTCAGAAAGAATCAAGTAGCAACTGCTGTTCCAGATAAAGAGCAAACTGGTTGTCCCTGGTCCTCAGAAGGCCAGCTCATTTTCTTGTACCTGGTCTCTTCGATAATCTTGGAATCTAATGCTATGTAGGAGGAAAAACATTGAGCACACATATTGCTGACTCTTCCCGTTCAAATCTCTTTCCTCATGATTTTGCTACCACAATGACTTTATTCTGACCTCTGTAACACAGCCCATATCTCAAGGGCCCTTATTAACCTTAAATAACCTCATTTAATCACTTACTAGAAAGCATGATAAAGAAAGGAAGTTCTCCCAATATTTTTCTTCTTCACAAACAAGCAATGGTTATTCAGTTGGTCAAAAGGCAGGAAGCATGAATTCCTGGAATGAAAGGAATGGTGAAGATATGGGAAAGGCAGTCCACCAGATTATTATTTGAAGATTTGAACGTACTTGAAGATCTGTCAGAGTAGGTGATGCCAGAAGTCAGAGAGCTTGTTGGGAAAGGATGATCTTCTATTTAGGCAGCAGGTGTCAAGCCTGGGTGCCCAAGAGAATCACCTAGGAGCTTTTCCAAGTCTTCCAGTCTCAACTCCCACCCCAGAGAGAATCTGACTCTTGTAGGTCTCGGTGGGGTCTTGGGCACTGGTGGTTTTAAAAGCTCCCCGAGAGGATTCTGATGTGCACTCAAGATCGAGAATCACTGCTTCAGATTACAAAGTGCTTTCTCACATATTATCGAGGGGTTTGTACACCTAAAAAGAGGAAAAGGAAACATTTGCAATGCCTGTTGACTATATAAGGAAGAGGAAGAGAAAGAGTAGTAATTGTGAAAATGGAAGGATTGCAGAAAAATAAGCTTCCAAAAATTGGAGGAAAAGCCCTCACCCTTGTAGGGCTAAAATTAGGGATGCTAGCAATCCATTGAGTGTAGAACATGAAAGAGGAGTTTGTGTGGCCATACTTCCTGCTCTGTATGGACTGTTCTTAAGATGACAATAAAATTCCCTTCCCAGAGTCCGAAAACAGTCATCTAATATTTGATGTCTATTAGTTCCTAAGACCTTATTGAGTCCACTCTATAAGTGAGAAATATTGGAGAAAACAAGAAAAACATTTGTTGATAGTCAAAAAGTATGTTAGAAAATATCATGTTAATATTTCCATGTCCATTTTGGACTGTGCACATGATCTGCATGTATAGACAGAAAATGTTCCCCCACCGTGATCCTAACAGCTTTCAAATAGTTCTAATTAATAATTCCACAGATGGAAGTGGCAATTGACAATCTTGGTTATAGCTGAAGGAGAAGTAGAGCCAACGCTAGGCTCTCAGGCTGGGGGAAAATAGAAGTCAAGTTACAATGAGGCAGAAGAAAAGTAAGTTGTGATCAGGATATTGAATTTTAAGATTTTGCAAGTGGGTGATGACAAAGCTTAGGCTGTGGCCAAGAGAGTGAGTGGCAGCTACTGTCAACAAAGTAAAGGCTAAGCTACCATCTCCCTGTCAACCAGTAGATGAAGAGGGACAGTACTTGAAGTGAAGAAAAGAAAATCTTCCAGACCCTAAATATTTAAGGTCAGGAATCCCAATTAATGACCCCTCCTCCTTCTAGTTTCCAACTCACAGAGAGAATGGCTAATAATAACAATAACAATAGTTCAGCACTTCCTACATGTCAGCATTGTTCTAAGCACCTTGAACACTATTTTTGTGACAAGAGGCACTATTACGCCCATTTCACAGATGAAGAAATAGACGAAGGGTAAGCAACTTGCCCAATATGGGTTGTAAATGCTGGGGAGAAGTTGTAGACAGGGTTAGGGTGAGAGAATATTTTATGGAAAGTTAAGTTCAGCTGAAGAAGTGAACAAAATCCAGGAGGAGGCCTGCCTACCAGTGTGTACTGCACACCAACAGATGCCAGGCTTTGTGTGGAGACCTGGTGAGAGATGAGTCTAAAATAACACACTGGGGCCATATTGAAGAGTTCTGAACAACAGTGCTCAGCATTGGAACCTGATTTGGGAGGGAGGGAGGATGAAAAAAATGACATAATTAGCACTGTATCTTGAAATGATTAACTTTCGAATATGAACAAATTGGAGAGAAGCTGGAGTGAAAGGGATTACATTAGGGTCCTTTTGGTCCTGATTATATGACAAATAATGAACATATGAACAAGGGGCGTGTCAGCTGAAGGTTAGAGGAAGAGACAGGTTTGATACATGTTGCAAAAGTCAAATGCAAAGTTTTGGTAACTGGGTGGATGAAGAGTATGGGTGGGGGGGAAGAGGGACAGAATGTAAGTAGAATCCAAGGTTTCAAGTTCAAGTCACTGCACTATTGGCAGAAATTCAGAAGAGTCACTTTGTGGGGTAAGAGGGACAGCATGAGTAGGTGGACTCTGAAAATCTGTAATCTGCTGTGTGAGCAGGTCATCAAGGTGGGAGACCTCAGCAGGAAGTTGGAAACAAATCTGGAACTTAGAGGAGTCTGAGCTTGAAGTGAAGGTTTTGGTGTCGTCCACACGAAGGTGCTATGGTAAACCTGGGGAGCAGATGAAATCTCTGGAAGGGGGAAAAGGAAGCAAATAGAGAACAGATCCTTGGGAAATATTTAAATTGGGGGGCAAGGAAGAAGAGGAGCCAGCAAAGGAGACAGGGGGAGAGGTTAACAGAAGGATAGGAATGTCTAAAAGTATGCATCACAGAACACAAGGGGATGGAAGGTTCCAGAAAAAAAGCTGACTTAGCAAACCCTCAGAGAAACTAAGAAAAACTAAGCCATTAGGAGTTGTCAGTTGAAAGGTTATAAGGATCTAGAGGAGCCACAGGATAGGAGGCGGCCTCGGGTGGGAAGGAAGGGATGGAGCATAAGAGACAAAGCAGGGCTGCGCCACCTTTGAAGAGTTTGAGGGTGAGGAAGAAAGCGAAGACACAGTGGCTGGAAGGGCTAAGACATGTGAGGGAAAGTGTTTTGTTTGGTTCTTAAGTTAAAGGGCACCTGTTAAATCTACTTTAGAGATAAAGGAGCCACAGAGAGGGGTGAGTGAAGACACATAGGTACTGCCAGGTGGTAAAGCAAAAATAAGTAAGCAGCAAAAATATTTCCGTGGCAGAAATCACAGCAGGATGAGGTCCCAAACTTCTTCAAACCTGATCATAAAACTCACCGGCGGGAGCAGCTCATGGAGCTGCCCTCCCTAACTCCTACGCAGAAATTCTCACAGAAATAAGGCAAGGGCCAATTAAGAGTTTTCCCTCCTCCTCTGGTGGAATGCATGACTGTAATGGATGCATCCCAGGGCAGAGGGGAGGGGTAGCTCTCACTATCGACAGTCTTAAAAAGTAAAATAACTTCCATCGACTCTAGGGAGAAGAAGAAGTTTTGCTAATGACTGGGCTGGAAAATATTAGGATTTTCTTAGCAGGTTGCATAATTTGTAATTATTCTTTGTGCAGGAGAAGGGAGGGCATTTTTATCCCATGTTTCGAAAAAGAAAGTTAAATGCACTCAGGCACTCAGGCCTGAATGTTACTTCACTCACTCTGTAGGAGGCAAAAGCTTCCCAGAAAAAAAAAAAAAGTAGGAAAGCAAAAATACTGATAGTGGTTAACGAGTAACGTTAGGTAGGCTTTGACTGCTGTAGGTAGGCCTGGGTAGGACAATGCTGTAAAACATTCTGCAAACAATCGGCTCCATTGCCCTGTCCTTTCCTGTCAAGGTGGTGGCACTGGGCACAGCACATCAGAAAGGAAAAGAGGAAGCGGAGAAGGAAACAAAGAGGCAGAGACTGAGTGTTCCTAGGGAATGGGCACACCCTCCCTCTTCTGGGGGATGGCTGGGCACCACGCCTGCCCCTGTGTATCCAGAAATGGTCCCTGGGGCCCCATCGCTGTTACATTGCCGCACAGCCCTGGGGCATGGAGAAGCGCTTGGGAGGTTGTTAGCACATCTCCCTCCGGAGATGAGACCAGGCTTAGCACCAACAAGAAAATACCAGAGGGGATTGTCTCTTCTCCATGCCTGGATAATGGCTATTCCCTGAGACCCAGGGAAGAATTAAATTCAAAGTGGGCCTTGGGCGCACTTTATCACACACTCCCATCCTGAACAGCTGGGCTGCTAGTATAATTTAAAAAGAAGAGAGAACTGTTCGTTCACCATTATAAATCTCTCAATGAGGAGGTAAAAAGATTTCCCATTTCTGTACAAGCCAAAGGAAGCAGAGCATTAGGCAAGTATCCTGTGAGTCTCATTAACAGAGACAACCAATATGGAAAATCCAGGGGGATTTGCTCCACATTTCTATTAGTAATGGCATTTTTTTTTTACCTGAAATATGCAGCAATTTTCTCGCATGTAGAATTGACTTTGCCTAAGGATTAATAAATATGCTTTTTCTTAATAGTTACTGAGTATCCTCCATGTTCTAGAGACTACAAACAAATAAAACATCGCTGGTCGCCTTCTTTTTTTCTTCTTTTGCTTTATTTCTGAGAAGATAAGATAGTAAAGCCATCCCAGACTGAGTTATTTTAAAGAACATGGAAATAATATGTATTTAAAATTGAGTCAGAAGAATAATTAATAATAGCCAGCTAGTATGAATTAAAAATTTTGATTCTCAAATGGGCAGTAATGGTTAAAAACGAAGCTGGTAGAGTCAGAAGAAGGGCAGTTTCCTCCTCGATTTATGCGGGATCCCCAGTGTCAGAGTCAGTTCCAGAGCTAAGCGCGTGATAATGGTGGCGCTACATAGAAACCCATGACCAGTGAAAGATATTTGTGAAAGATCATTTTCCCCTTGAGTAACTACTGAAGTGTTTTTCTCACCGTAGTTAGAACTGTGTCTCTTGTGGTCTCTTAGACTTTATAACAATAAGATCATCTCAGTGTCTGGGTGGATAACTACCCTCTTTTCTTTCAGGTGGAGGAAAGGAACGTACATTTGCCCATTTAAGAGCAGATTTGGCTTATTAAGATATGTGTCCAGAAAGAAGGCCATCTGTGTAAGCTGTGTTGAGCTTTTAAAAATGATGACCTGATTTGTCAAGAAGTCATTCCTACTGACTCAGGTTTTCATGATAGTAAAATAGTGTATGTATGATAGCATAAAAAATAGTATACAAAATAGCAGTTTTTTTTTTTTTTAATTCTGCCTTTCCTAGAATGTAAATGCCTGTCTGAGAATTCGACTGCACGAATAAAGCGGATATGGTGGCATCAAGTGTTCTTCCGTAAGAGACACTTAGGCAACCTCCAGGTTGTCTTCTTATGAATATTCTTTAGCAAACATCTTTGTTTTCCCACCATTAATGTATTTCCTCAGAAGAGCTTTCCGTGAAATGAAATCACTAGATCAAGTGGTATGAATATTTTAAAGCTCCTCTTTCCAAACCCGTTTCTAAGGAGCTTTCCAAAGGGTATTTATTAATTCACCTTACACTAGTCATATGTGAGAATTAGAGCTGTATTCCAGGCTTACCGAGCTGCTAATAAGACCACATTACTTTTATTTGCACTTCTTTCTAGTCTAGCAAGCTTGAAAACTTTTGCAAGAATTCGCTGACATTTTTGTGTGTGTATTTGCTAATTGTTTGCTGCTTCCTGATCGGCGGGTTTATCCTTCCCAGCGCCGGTCTCACCTGCTTTCCCCACATTTGTTGCTTCGCACAGGCTCCCATGATTCGTTCAGCTACTGGGTAGATGAGAAGTCCCCAGTGGGGCCCGACCAAACCGCAGCCATCAAACGCCTGGCCAGGATCTCCTTGGTGAAGAAGCTCATGAAGAAGTGGTCTGTGACGCAGAACCTGACGTTCAGGGAGCAACTGGAAGCCGGCATCCGCTACTTCGACCTGCGCGTGTCTTCCAAACCCGGGGATGCCGACCAGGAGATCTACTTCATTCACGGACTTTTTGGCATCAAGGTCTGGGACGGGCTGATGGAGATTGACTCATTTCTCACCCAACACCCCCAAGAGATTGTCTTCCTGGATTTCAACCACTTCTACGCCATGGATGAGGCCCACCACAAACGCCTGGTTCTCCGGATCCAGGAGGCCTTTGGAAACAAGCTGTGCTCTGCCTGCCGTGTGGAGAGCATGACGCTGCGAGCCCTGTGGGAGAAGAAGTGCCAGGTGAGAGGAGACAGACCCGCTTACAAGGGCAAGGGCAAGGGCAACAACGGAACTCTGCCACCTTTTCTGTCTCAGCCGCTGGACGGCAGCTCACCACAGGGCTCCTAGGCTAGAAGGCAAAGATTATTTGGAGTGTTAAACAGACACACCCGGAGTCCTGGGCTCTTGGATAGCTTCATACTCTAGGATATGCACACCAGTTCCTGGGCACCGGTGAACTGGGATTAACACCTGCCAAATAGTTACAATTGGTTGGGCAGCCTGTTGGAAGCATCTGAATTGACTTTGAGTGGCCTGGCCAGAACCAGCCCAAGGCAACTTTGTGAAATTGGACCAGCTGGTGATTGCCATTTTTTTTCTTATCTCCCATAGAATCCTTTCTCAGCCTCCTACTTCCCCTCAGGGATAGGCGGGCCCATCCTGCCTTGAGCTCAATGTCAGATAATCCCTGCAGGGGCTGACAAAAGCATGTAAGTGATTCATCTCAGAGGTGTTAACATTTTAAATCTTAACAGATTTGGGGGCCTGGCCTGAGAGATTGAGGGAGGATCCAGGCCACAGAGCATTCCCAGGTCCCCTAAGCTTAGAAGAGCCCCCAAACCAAGGCCTTGAGGGACATACTCAAGAAAAGGAATGTGGGCATCAGATACATGCTGCTCTGCTCCCACAGGATGAAAGACTGTGGGAGAGGGGAGCTTCAGGAAAGGTCAGCGTCCAATTTAGACTCGCTTTAAAAGAAGAAAGAAAGCAAGTCCCTTTTTTCATTCATAGTTGCTCACTTACTCAAAGGTACATTAACCAAAGCATCTTAAAGAGGCAGCTATTTTTGAACTTGGGGAAGAGCTTTCAATTAAAAATTAATTAAAGATTATTCACTTGCAAATATTCATTGAACACCAAGTGTGTGCCAAGCACCAGTCCAAGCACTTGGGATAAATTAGTAAATAAAACAAAGATCCTTGCCTTCATGGAGCTTTCATTCAGGTCTAAGAAATAGATCATAGATAATTGCCATAATAAATACATTACATAAAATGCTAGAAAGTGATATGAGCGATGAAAACAGAAAGGTAAGCGTGGTTAGGAAGAACCAGCATTCTGTGGGTTGGAGGGTTGGTCTCAGTTTTAAATAGGTTGATGAGGGTAGACGTTCGAAGGAGTTAATGGAGTTAATCGTGTGGCTGTTAGGGGAAGAGCTTTCCCAGCAGAGGAACCCGCCAGTGCCTGGTTCTGTTTGAGGGGAAGCAGGGGCCATGGGGCTGGAAAGCAGAGCGGTGGGAGGAGGTCAGAGGTCATGGGTGATGCGGTGGGAACTCAGGCTTTCACTCTGAGGGAGTGTTCTGGGAGGGTTCTGAGTACCGGGTGCTGTGTCCTGAATTACACTGTAATAGGATCTCCTTGGCTGCTAGGAAGAAAGCAGGGGGAGGAGGGCAGGGAAAGGAGGGGAACCAGTGAGGAGCACTAGTGGGAAAAGTGGTCAGATTTGGGATCTATCAGAACTTAGAGCCAACGGGGGTTTTCCAATGGATGGGATTCAGGGCACAAAAGAAACAGGCTCCAGGGATGGCTCCCAGGTTTGGCCGGAGTAACTGGAAACCCCAGGTGGTTTCGCACACCTCTGAAAGGCTAATGCCTTTGACACCACAGAGGCTAACGAGTTAGCTGTCAGTATCTGTTAAAATTTAAGCCGCTTTTCCTCACTAAAACTTTGTAAATGATGTTTTGCCAAATATTTATCACACCCCTGCCCCTAACCTGGGTTGGTATCTTTTCAGACTCACAGGTCTAATTTGGAGATTTTTTTTTTCTCAGTGGTGTCTCTCTTACAATATGAGATAATAGTAATAACAAGGGCACCTTAACAGCTAACCTTTACTGAGCCTTTACACTGTGTTAGGTACCTGGATTCGCGCATTTAATCCTCTCCACAACACGATGAGATAGGTGTTTTGTTATTATCCTCATTTTACCGATGAGTAAACTGAGGCATGGAGAGACTGAGCGACTTACCCGAGAGAACATTCCTAGTGAGTGGCAAGAGCCAAGATTGAGTCATAGGCTGTTTGGCTCCATAGAGCTCCCACAGCTTCTGATGCTATCCCGGGGCTGACCCCTCATCTTGGTGGTTTTCACAACTAGGAGCATAGATTATGCTAATAAAAACACCTTCTCCTTATTCGTGAGCCGTTATTATCAGAGGGTCTCAGAGGTTTCACAGAACAGAATAAAGGGCTGGAGATCTGTAAGAGGGCTTTTGAATGTGCGATTCAGGTAAGGTTAAATCTCAGTACAGCTAAGTTTGACAATCAGATATCTGTTATAAATACAGTTTTATAATTTTGTGCACAGATCATGTCCTGAATGGACTGCCATAGTGCATACCAAATTGTTCCGAAGTCTGCAGGAGTAACAGGTGTCTTCAGGAATAATGATGAGGGGGACAGTGAATTTCTAGCAGCAGAGTGATGAGCTATCCTTGTTTTTAAGTATGGACTAATCTGTGTCTTCCAAGTACAACTACTCTGAAAATTATGAAGGAAAGACACTGTGATGACCTGTCAGAAAAAGGGGAGTGTCATCCATTTGCTCTTCTTGCTTTCCCCAAGTTTTCCCTGCCCTGTCTCTTCTTAAAAGCTAAACAGAGACCTCACAGTCATCAGTGATCTATCCCCTGCTGGGGGCAGGGCCCTCCTGGTGGTTATACTTTAAATATTCATTATGTAATGAGCTGCCTTGCATGGAACCCCCTGAGTATTTTATCACTACAATTTCATAGCAAGAAGTGTACTACCATTCAGTCAAATTTCATTTACTCAACAATTACATCACAGCTCACTGATAGGTGTACATCGCAGTTATGGGTTTTGAGGTACAGTGAATTAGAAGATTTAATCTACGGTTTGGCAGTATTTCGAATCTTAATGAGAAGGTGGGAGTCCGTAACACTCGTAAAATACAAAACAACCCATACACAACTGCAAGATAAAACTGCCTCAAATGTACTGTATGGAGAAAGGGGTTTGTAAGCCATCAATTGAAAAATAGCACATAGCACAAATCTATAGTCCAGGAGCCTCCAGAAAAGGACCCATCAGAATAAGAGGAGGTCAATCAAGGAATAATTTTCAAAAGAAAGTAGATTTCAAATCTGAGTCTCCACAGAGAAACTGAACATAAATTGCTGAGCTGGAGGGGAGAGTATTTCAGAGAAAAATATAGCAGAGCGAGGTAGGGAGGCAGATGCAAAACACAGGCCCTAGGGCAAGGGTTACTGCCCCTAGAATCCCGTGGAATAACAGTTGGTTTGCTGGGCCAACATCCTCGTGTAACCAGAAATTCTCCTTCGAACCCTTATGTTCAGACTGCGCGGGCGCTTGAGGAAAGGCCTAGAGCCCCTTTTGTACAATGCGTCCTATTTGCACCTTTTCTAAGGCAGAGTAAAGAACAGCACTGCCACTGCCCAGGGCGCCCGGCAGCTCTGAAAGCCAGCCCCGACAGGGAAGGATCACACAGCTTCCCGCCTCTGCCACCGTCCATTCCACAAGACAGCTTGCCTCCCTTTCGGAGGCAGGAGACCCCAGCCTCCCAGCTAGCCAATTACCGCGCTGGCAGGGAATCCTCCCAATCCCCCCCGACAATCTGCTTACTCTGAGCCTGTGATTAACCTCATTAACACACGTGTTTACCACGGGCATCCTTAGCAGTCAGTGAGACATTCCTCAACACCACTAAAAACAAGATAACTATTCACCTGTTGGGTGCATCCAGCCTGACGCGCCCGAGCTCCGGCGCGTTAGTCATGCACCTTAGTCACGAGCGCAACACACTGGAGACCAGACACGCATTCAGAGCCCTGCTTCTCGGGTGCCTGGGGCATTATGCTCTCGGGCCAGCTATCTGAGGATTGCAGTCCAGGCAGTGTAAACACGCGGGACATTCCTTCAGGAAGAGATTACTGGTGCTTGGCAGCAGGGAAAATACACTACTTCTAGAAACCTAAGCAGCAGAGCCCTGAATTGGGACGATCAAAATAGCAACTCCCCGTCCCTCGGCTGCCTGTCAGAAACTAATTAATGCTGTGGCTATGGCTTGCTAATTATTTTCAAAATCACCACCAGCCCCGAGAGGTCCCACTGGAGACCCATCGCCTTCTGGAAGTCTGCCCTGCCTGGAGTAGCGCCCTCCCACCCCCTCCTAGGAAGGGTTATTCGTTCAGTGGCTTGGCTCGCGTGATTGAAACTCAGGGTACTCCCAGATTAGTGCAAGGTGTTGGTCTCAACCCCAGGAGCGTCAGTCTCCCGAGCATGGGAGTCATACCTTGTAGACGGCGCGAGCCACAGGGCTCTCCATCCGGGGCTCAGAGCCCCAGGGGGAGGGGCATGGGTAGGATTGAAGCAGTCTGTGAATTTGGATGGGAAAAATCTACATATTTATTCCCTCTCACCTGTAACTGAAAATTCATATACCCACAGTATCGGCCCTACCTGTGACTTTGTCACCATAGAAATCACAGGTATTTCCGTATCACATTCCAGTTATTTGAAATACCATTTATACTCATCATTAACTCAAAATGATGGAACTTATTAGACTCACAACAAAGTACTTTTATTTAATGTATTTATTATGAAGCATGTACACTAATTTATTACAAATTTAATAATATATTGATAGCTATATTTTGGTCTCATTGATTTCCTTTGTAATCCTGTCTATTTTATTTTATGCATTCATTTAAAATGCAGTCTGAGAAGGGGTTCAGGATTTTACCATACTTCCAGAGGTGTTCGCAATAAAAATAAAGAATTTTCAAGTTCAGACATACACAAGTGCTTAAATCTTTGCTTATTGATTTCTCTAAATATACATATACATAAAATTCTTGAATTTCTACATGCTTATACTTGTTTGCCTTTAATCCTACCAATCAGGGCAAAGCCAAGGAATTAACATTCAGCTAATTCATCAATTGTTCTCCTTTTTCTGTTTTGAATGTTTCAGGTTCTTATTTTCTATCACTGTCCCTTCTACAAGCAATACCCCTTCCTGTGGCCCGGAAAGAAGATCCCAGCGCCCTGGGCGAACACCACAAGTGTGAGCAAACTCGTCCTCTTCTTGGAGACCACTCTGAGTGAGCGGGCCCCACGCGGCTCCTTCCACGTCTCTCAAGCGATTCTCACCCCCAGAGTGAAAACCATCGCCCGAGGCCTGGTTGGTGGCCTCAAGAATACTCTGGTTCATAGGTAAGAATTTGCTTCTACCCCACAAGTAAGGTTTATGGTTGGTTGGTTGGTTGGTTTTTTTAAAGAAAACTTATCTTGATTCTCTTCTGAATAAACAGCAGTAAAATCATATAGTTTGAAGATTTTAGGATAACAACAAAACAAAAACCAAAAAACCTTATATTTGAAAAAGCTGTGCATTTGAGGCAGTTTGCATTAAACATGGCCAAAGGGCCTCTAAATACTTTGTTAAAATATCTAGTAGACCATAAGTATTCTCTGAACTTTGATGCTCAGGCAAAGCACTCTAAGCCAATGGCAGTGTGTTCACTTCTGGTGTGTGATCACATCCCATACTTGCCCTGCCTTTCAGCTGGCCCAAGTACTCACTCATTTAAAAAGCATTAAATGAGAACAGCTGTGCCAGGTGCTAGGGATTCAGAGGTGACCTGCAAAGGTTTGTCCCTTCCATAGCGACAAGGAGTCCTGAGAAGCAGCTTCGGATGGTACCTGCAGCACCATAGTTTCACATACTTCCTCAGAGCAGAATGGATTCTGACTGCACCATTAGGCAGGAGAAGCTCCAGATATTTTATATTAGATGATATTCTTTATCAAGGACACCACAAATGATAGGTGTCATTAAGAAAAAGCATGACTTGCGTATCTGTACATATACATGTGCATGCCTGTTGATGTGGGTAAAGGGAATGTTATCAATACACTTGGAGAATAGGGCATCCTCCCAATCCAAGCTGAGGAAGCGAATATGTTTGGATAACAAGGGCTATTTACAGGACTCGCTTCGGTTCCTGAGTTCCAGGTGGTAAGCACCAGTATTTAGGTAGTGAAAGATTCTTCCAAAAATGTGTCTCTGCCTATCTGGTTCTGAGTTTGGATAGCATCACTCCAGATAACAGGAGTTCATCTGGCAAGAGTTCAGATAGCAAGAAGCACCCGAACTTTTATTTCCTGGTGAAAACTCCTGCTTATCTTGTCCATAAACAAAACGAGAAACCCTTACTGTGGGGCTTGACTCAGTTCTGACTGAATTACTCGTGCTGAACTTGGAAAAGAGAATGTCATAAAGCAGTGCTGTAGCTCGGAAAGATCCAGAATGACAAACTCTTCCTTGTTTTTTATGTTCATGTAACACACCATTTTCCTCATGCGTTTGGCAAACGTGTAGATTAATATTATTCACTTATTCATTCACGCATTCATTCAACAAAAAAGATTGAGTACTTAGGAGGAGCTGGGTCTAAGGATACAAGGGAAACAATATAGTCTCTGTCCTCATGGAACTTAAGTCAATCAGGAAAAATAAACATGTAAATTTCTGTAAAGCAGTGTGAAAATAACACAATAAAGTCTGTGCAGAGAGTTGTACTAATAAGGGAGAGAAAGTATTTAAAAATAAGGATAAGTTATATCTGTATACTGTATTTAGAATATAAATTACCCTCCTGCAGATGATTTCATTTGATTCTTAAATCAAGCCAGCCTCCAGGTCTAGAGAGCATTATTGCCCCCATTTCAGCTGGGACTCAGTAAGGCTAAGTGACCCAGACCCACATAGCTGGTGAGAGTCAATAATATGCTCTAACTCTGGACTTCTGACTGTTGTGCTGTTGCCCTTTTCCATATTCACCACTGACTTGAATATAGCATATTTCATCGCTCTGCTCCTTTCTGCTCCACTGGCCTGTAATTGTCTTACTAGTCCCTGAATCTGGTCAGATCTTCCTGGACACAGCTGTGAACCCCAAAGTCACAATGCTTTTCATACCTGTAAATTCCTAGAACTTTAATCTGGCTGCAAAGGAAGCACAAAGCTTTCACTTAGTGATAATGATGGCGGCATGTGCCCAAAGCCAAGGGATCCTGGCATGCCGGAGCCCTCGCTGGTGGCAAGCGGATGTCTCAAGGCTGGAAAGATACTTGGGTCTCTCCACTCTGCTGGTCTCAAGAATATTACAGGGAGGCAGCATGCATTCCTAGGCCTCCACATCCACTGCAGGGAGAAACAAAGTCAAGAGTTTGTTCCCAAACGCCAGCAGGACGAGTGGCTGTCATTTCCTCTGGGCAATTGAACAAGCGTAGGAGAGAAGCATTTCTAACACCCAAGAGCTCTGTCCTAACTGAGGTACAGGGGTGCTCTCAGACTGGTTCCTGACCACTGGTTACCAGTTTAACCAAGAGGAAAAAGATCAGATAGGTGTATTTTCCCACAATTGTAGAGGTGATTTTTTTTTTTCAGCAGGAAGTTAACCTAACTCTTAGGTGAAACTTTGGACCTGAGATCTTATTTGCTTTGGTTCATCACCCTGAAAGGAAGGCATGAAATAGAGCCATTCTGACTGAATTTCTATGGTAGATTTCCCTAGATTCTTAGAAACCTTGCACTGCCACTGAAATCAAACGAAAGCAAGATTTGCCTAAGCTCAAGCACAGAGCAGCCATGGAGCCATAGAAGGGGACACAGACTGAAGTCAGAAGCCTGAGACTAAAGCCTGATCTGGTCCCTGGTATGGGCTGAATTATGTTCCCTGGAAATTCGTATGTTGAAGCCCTAGGCCCCAATTATCTCAGGATGTGACCGTTGGAGATTGGGTCTTTAAAGAGGTGATTAAGTTAAAATGAGGCCATTAGGGTCTGACTGGTGTCCTTAAAAAGGAGGAAATTTGGACATACAAAGAGACCCCAGGGGTGTGTGTGCTCAGAGAAAAGGTGACATGAAGACACAGCAAGAAGGCGGCCATCTATCAGCCAAGGAGAGAAACCTCAGAAGAACCCAAACCTGCCAACATCTCGATCTTGGACTCCCAGTCTTAGAACTGTGAGAAAAGACGTTTTTGTTGTTGAAGTCACCCAGTCTGGCATTTTCTATGGCAGCCCTAGCATACCAATGTAGTCTCTTAACAACAGGGTGGCCTTGGACAAATTTCCTGAGCTTTCGGAGCTGTCTCTTCCCCGCCTCTTAAAGGGTTAGTATGACTGCACAAAACTGTAGAGTCTTAGCATGAAAATGCCTACCACGGTGACTGGCACAAAATAGGCACGCCGTCTCTGTCTGTAAAGAAACCCGGGAACACAGAGGGTCAGGCTGCTTCTCAGTGGGCTTCAAAAGCAAAGGCAAGTTTCTAACCGACTGCTCTGCTTATGGGACCTGGTGCTTCACAGGCCTGTTGGCAATATCTGGCTCAGCCGTCTGCACTGATCTCTCCTTGCTGGAGGCCAGGAGTTAAGAAAATAAAATGGCTTCTCCTCACAGGGAGCTGTACATTTTCCTGTCCTTGTACGTAATCCTGGTTCTTTGATCCTTGCCTCGAGGAAGGTTGATACATGCAACCCGAAGCTGACGTAGAGCTCTTTGTCACCGGAGACCACGGGTGGATGCCTTTCCCACATTTCTCTGCTCAGGCTCCAAGGATCCCCTGTGGTTTGGCTCTGGCTGGAGTCCCCTGGAGTTGCTACCAAGCTTTTAGTTCTCATTTCCCCATGATGACCAGGAGATGGCGCCAACATTTCATACCTAAACACTGACTAGGGGATTTTTTTTTTTTTCTTTTCTTTTCTTTTCTTTTTTTAAAGAAAGCTCTACACCCAATGTGGGGCTTGAACTCATGACCCTGAGATCAAGAGTCACATTGCTCTACTGACTGAACTAACCAGGCGCCCCCTGGCTAGTGGATTTTAAAAAGAAGTGTTGGGGCACCCAGGTGGCGAAGTCGGTTGAGCGTCTGACTCTTGGTTTTGGCTCATGTTGTCATCTCAGGGTTGTGATCTCAGGTCGTGGGATGGAGCCCCTAGTGGGGCTCTGTGCTCAGCTCAGAGTCTGCTTGAGATTCTCTCTGCCCCCCCAGTCTGTGTGTGTGTGTGTGTGTGTCTAAAATAAATAAATCTTTAAAAAATAAAGTAAAAGAAAAAGAAGTCTTGAATGGGTCAGGCTCAGGACTATAGTGGCCTTCTTGTGGGCCACTATGTATTGCAGGTCTCTATCGTCAAGGGAAGACTACTTGTGGCGCTTTGTTCTTGGCCTTCAGCTATTTCTACCCTACACTCTATCATGTATGATTTCTTCTCTCGTGCCAAACACTCACATAGTGCTTGCTATATCCCAGGCAAAGTTCTAAGCACTTCACATATATTACCTTATTTAATTCCCCCCCCCAAATCTACATGAGATAAGTAGTAGTTTTATCCCCATTTTACAGGGGGAGAGACTGAGGCAGGAAGAAATTGAATAAGTTAAGGTCAAATTGAGGTTATTAAATCTTCGGGAGACCCGGTTAAAAATGGACTTACTCCTGTGATGGCAGCTTATTAAATCCTAATTAACCTACTAACATAAAAATGCAAATTGGTTTATGAGATGCGTTTTATAGCCCATGGCCAGTTCTCGAGTCCACTGAGTGAGGGAAGTGACCCAGGACTGATCATTATTTTCCTGAGAAGAGGAAAAGAAATGCTAGCAAGGCCTGGACAGGGTCATCTAGGAGGAGATTGAGAGGTCAGGATGTATGCTCAAAGGGAGGGCAGCTTGGAAAGAGAAGATGACAACCAAGGAGAGCGTCACCAGAGGAAGAGAAAGGGGCCCCTTAAGATTAAAGTATTTTTATTTTTGACCTAGAGCAAATCCTTCCTAAAAAGTCTCCAGTCCCAGGATGGCTGGGTGGCTCAGTTGGTTAAGTGTCTGCTTTTGGCTCAGGTCATGATCCTAAGGTCCTGGGAATGAGCCCTGCATCAGGTTCCCCGCTCAGCGGGGAGCCTATTTCTCCCTCTCCCTCTGCTCCCCACCTCCCCACCCCTGCTCTTGCTCGCTGTCTCTCAAATAAATAAAATCTTAAAAAAAAAAAAAAAATCTCATCCCTTAACCAAATCATAAGCTATGGGTTGTGTCTTCCTTAAAGTCTGCCCAGATGCCAGACTATGCAGTACACTTCACTTCGCCCTCCCCTCTGCCCTCCATGGTATTTACATTTCCTGCTAATACAGAAGGTATCACATTAAATTGTTGTCATTTGTTGATGTCACTAAATGTTGAGCTGCTTCAGGCAAAACATTTCTGGATATCACATGGAAAATCCTTGAATTGTAAAATGTGACCAACCGACTGTGTTTGTGAGACCACTGAGTAAGCAGTGGTCCATTAAGAAGCCACTCATACTTCTGGAATAACTATATCCATATGGGAGAAGTGAACCCCACCCCTACTTCATACCATATATAAAAATTAGCTTGAGATAGATTTTGGATCTAACAGGAAAG
This sequence comes from Neomonachus schauinslandi, assembly GCF_002201575.2. NCBI lineage: Eukaryota > Metazoa > Chordata > Mammalia > Carnivora > Phocidae > Neomonachus > Neomonachus schauinslandi. The sequence continues at coordinate 56,440,405 of NC_058403.1, forward strand.
CTAAAGCCATATGCTTAAAGAAGAAAACAGGAAAATATTTTTGTGACTTGGGACTAAGCAAAAGTTTCCTAGATAGGTCACAGAAATTATAAAAGAAAAGAATTTAAGGAATTGAGGTCGCCAAAATAAGCCATTAATAAAATTAGTAGACAAGCTATAAGCAAGGTTAAAATATCAAAAAGCATATCCAAGAAAAGACTAGTGTCTAGAATATATAAATAACTTCTACAACTCAACAATTAAAAGAAAAAGAAAAAAAAGAAAAGAATGGGTAAAAGAATTGAGCAGGTACTTTCCAAAGCAGACATACAAATGGCCAATAAGTACATTACAAATGGCTCAGCCTTAGTAGTCATCAGAAGAATGCAAATTAAAACACTTAGATATCTTTACATACCCACTAGAATGGCTAAAATTAAAAAGACTGCCAAATTTTGGAAAGGCTCTGAAGCAACCAGGATTCTCATACTTTGTTGATGGGATTATATAATGGAACAACCTCTTTGGGAAAAGATCTGGAAGTTTCTTATAAAACTAAATGTAAGCCTACCATGTAGTAAAGGAATTTTAGTCCTTGGTGTTTATCCAAAAGAAATTAAAATAAATGTCCACAAAAAGACTTAGATAACAATGCCCATAACAGTTCTAGCCATAATATCCAAAAATGAGTAACATCCCATTTATTCATGAGTAAGAAAATGGATAAACAAACTACAGTACATTCATGCAGTGAAATAGTACGGTAATTAAAATGAAGAACAAGCTGCTGATGTATGCAACAACATGGATGGATTCCAAAACCATAATGCTGAGTGAAAGAACCTCACACAAAAGAATACATACTGCCTGAACTCCCATGAAGTTCTAGAACAGGCAAAAAAATTTTTTTAAGGACTTTATTTATTTGACAGAGAGAGACACAGTGAAAGAGGGAACACAAGCAGGGGGAGTAGGAGAGGGAGAAGCAGGCTTCCCGCTGAGCAGGGAGCCCGATGTGGGGCTCGATCCCAGGACCCTGGGATCATGACCTGAGCCAAAGGCATCCGCTTAATGACTGAGCCACCCAGGTGCCCCCTAGAACAGGCAAATTTAATCAATGGTAGAAAAAAAAATTAGGATAATTGTTGCCCCTGGGAGGATGTGGGCAGGGATTGATGAGGAAGGTACATGCAGGAACCTTCTGGGGTGCTGGTAATGTTCTGTCCCTTGATATGGGTGTACATTACGTACATACATTTGTCACAACTCAACTAGTGTACGCTTAGGATTTGCCCATTTTATTGGGTGCAAGTTTATGTCAAAAGAAATATTAAAACAAATATTGAGTCCTGGTTAATGATATGCATACTGGGGTATTTGGGGCATGTGTATAGCTGTTTGCCATTGGAATTTGTCAAAAATATAAGATGTTTTGATGGAAGGATAGAGTGATGGGTTGATGGACAGCTATGTGGCAAGCACGTACTATAAAATGTTAGTGCTAGAAGCTAGGTGGTGCATGCACGGCCCGTATATTTCTTTCAGCGTTGCAATATGTTTGAAAATTTTCGTGATAAAAAAAATTAGAGAACCTACCAATAATTAAGCTCTTGATCTTAGTCTTTCAAGGTCCTACTGACATGGTTATCTCTTTGGTGCTTGAGGCAGATAATCTCCTCTTCCAGAGCAGAAACCCTGAAAGTGCAGTTCTCTGTTGGAATAGACATCACTTCATCCCTGAAAGAGATCTACAGCTTCAACGGACGAACTGTGGGGGACTTGTGCTTTTATTGATGTACTTTTGTCACACGAATGGAAATGTCTTGTTTCCATTTCTGGAAGAGTCCTTTTCAACTCTACTCTCTGTCCTGTCTTCTGTGTAGGAATCTTCCTGCCATCCTGGACTGGGTGAAGACTCAGAAGCCTGGAGCCATGGGTGTCAACATCATCACATCCGACTTCGTGGACCTGGTGGACTTCGCCACGACTGTCATTGAATTGAATGACCTCCTCCAGGAGGACAGAGCTTTGGCTAAATGCTGATTTGGTTTTTATTTCAATGTTGGCTTTGTTGATCCAGGCCAGAGTTCTGAAGGGTTTCCTGTTAGGACGGCCCCTGGGCAGTGATGGGGAAGGAGGAGGAGGGCAGTTTCCCCTCTTCATAGGGCCATTTGGATAAAATTATAGAGCTTTTAATTGCATTTTTCCCAAATGAGACTTTTAAAAAAACTGAAGTCCAAGGGAAGAAGCATGTTTCGTGTGATCAAAGTCAGGGTCTCCCCAATGGCTCATGATGTGGAATGTAATGTGGAAATGGGGTCTGCAGCTTCCTTCGAGTGTCTCCGAATTGGCCCGGTTTCCTGCTGTCTCCCAGGATGTTGTATGCGAGCCAGTGAGAAGACTGAACCAGAAAGGCATTCTTAGGCAAAAGAATGGCTCGTGGCAGGTGGGGAAGGCCCCGTGGGTGGCTCTAACATCAACCTGGGGCTTTGAGGGAGAAAGGGGCCAGGCACCACTTCTTCTGGCATCTCGAATATTACCACTTCTTCCCCGAGAGAGTAAGACTTCTCGTCACCAGGCCATTCCAGCCACAAGCTGTTCTTGCGTAGCTGCTGCTTGGGAACTGGGCACCTGCGTTCTTTGGATAAACTGTGCATATTGCCTTTGGTATCAGAAATGTGTTTCCCAGTTGTAAAACATTGATTCCTTTCCATTTCTATTGGCCCCTTCTTAAAAGTGAAAGGAACAATGGTGGGGGATCTTTTCAGTGTGGGGCCCAACAAGAAATAGATATGCATGTTTGCTGCATGCCGCATTTCTTTGGTTTTAATCCTATAACCTTTTCCCAAAATGGCTGCCAGGTAAACTCCTGCATCATTTTGGCAAAGTCCTCTTTGGAACGGGATCTTCAAGCCAGATCTTGGAATTGCATTTCATTGCTGCCTGCCGAGGACCCGGGTCTGTGCTGTGTCGTGTAAGGTATAACGCTACCGGAAGGCACCTTATCGTGGCACCGGGGGGGCAGCTGCGGGATGCGTGGGCAAGTGCAATGGATTTAAGGAGGAAGCTCCGAGTGGGTTTGGAGCTGTTCTGTAACTTCGTGAAAACCAGACTACCTCAGGGACATTCAGGATGACTTGTGTGTCATCAAGTGAGAGAGACCCAGTGCTGGAACGTTTCCAGTTTGCATCTCGATTGTTCTACTTTCTGCAGGTTGTTTTGGGCCTGCTAATCACCCCTGCAGGAGGGCTGTGAAACTCAAGAGGGGATTTTGGGTTTTGTTTTGTTTTTTTAATTGATAAGAGGTACTTATCTAGAAAGAGCCCTCCTGTGTTTCTATTTATTTATTTATCCATTTATTTATTTATAGATTAAGTTCAGTGCTTCTTACCTCAAGAGCACTCACAAAGGCGCTTCCTGAACTTTTCTCACCCAGGCCCAGCGCCGCCCTGATCTTCAACGGGCCCGTGCGTTTCAGGACTGTGAGTGACCTCTGACTGGGCTGGGGATGTTCCCAGCTCCCCCAGGCCTGTCGGGACAGTGTGCATTGTGTGGGTGTGGTGCAGAGCTGAGAAGCCCCTGGCAGACCACGCACGGGGTCAGAGGATGCAACGGGTCATGAAGAACTCTCAGTTCTTGAGGGAGAATCTCTAGTAGAAGGTCAGAAAGGAAGGATCTGGAAAGAAAACGGGGCATAGGAGTGTGTACGTGCTGATGCCCCTCAGAACTGTCTGAGGATCCCTAAGGAAATGTCAGCCTCTGGATTCTTAAGGCAGATAAACATGGACTCCTGGACGGATGTGTGTGTGTGTAAGGATCGTTGGGCCACCTCCCAGAGGCTCGCCATTCCTCCCCTGCCGGTGCTCATGCTGTGCGGCCGTGGGCGCCTGGGGTGAGCTGCCGAAAGCACACGCGCATGCCCAGCTCGCGCTCTTCCAGCCTCTCTGTAAAGTCGGTTCATCCCTGACCTTTAGCTCCCGCGGCTGGAGGGGGGTCACAACACAAATGCCTCTCGGAAAATCTGGTTTAACTTTTCCTGTTCTTGCATTTGAACCCCCACTCCGAGAGGTTTCTGAGATTGTGCTGTCCATTTTTTAGGGCCTTCTCTGGAAAGGAGTAAGAAAGGAAGTGCCCTCGCTTTCTCAGTTGTTCCTCAATTCTGCTATTAAACCCCAGTGACAAGCTCTGAAATCCCCGGCCTACCCTCAGGGTTTTATTTGTGTCATTATTGTTTCATTTTGGTCTTATTTTTAACTCTTGGTCCATTGCTAGGGACTAGATCGGTTCCCCTCTTTTAACCCTCTGTTACTTGGCAAAGAGATCAGGAGGCAAGAGGAGAATTACTCTGCTCTGTTTTATTTGAGCCTCAGCTTTGTCCAGGTGCTCAGTGCTATGAGGCCAGGTGCGTTGCAGGTATCTACACAGGACGCCAGTGACACCCAAGGGCTGCTAACTGTTCCATGAAATGTTTACTTGATTTTTTCCTTTAGTTTTAAAAGATATAATTGCACTTCACTTAGGTTGTAACATTTAAGTGCATCTCAGTGTTTGCCTGGTAAGAGAAAAGTCATCAAGCATGACCCAAAAGCACAGAAAATGGTCCCAAGGTCATGGGCACGGAGCCCTGCTCTATGTGGCAAGCGCAGGTGCTCACTCCTTCTTACTGCTCTGGGTTGCCAGCCTGGCTTGCCTTCTGAAATTCTGCACAGGAGTTCTGGGAGATGGGAGGAAGATTATTTGCAGTTCGCCCTTGATAAACACCCTTGAATTGGCAGAATCTCTGCTCCAAGAAAAAGTTGTTCAACATATCACAAAGGACATATGCATTCTGCTCTTGGACCTAAGGCCAAGCAGGAGACTCCGTGATGGGACAGAGGGAGAATAAACTTTAGGTCTGCGACTCATTCTGCAACTGCCAACAATAAAAATGGTTGACCCACCACATCATTTGTTCTCACAAGATCAAATAAGGCTATCGTGCTTACTCAGAATTCACTTCAAGATCAAATAAAAAGCTACTTGACTGAGCCAAAGAGGGCTTTAGTTTCATAGGATTTGGGGCCATAGTTCTTCTGAAATGTAGGCTGAGTTTTTCATGAATTCTCTGGACCATTCGCCACATTTCCATGGCTTTGTGGCAAAGGGGACAATCACAGGTTTCAGTTAGATTAGAGCACTGTTTAAAGGCTTGAACTTGGAGCCTATTAGAAGTACCACTGTGGTTTCATGGGCACAGAAGATATTCTTAGGGTTGGAAAGAGAAGTCAAGATGGAACTGATGGAAGGGATGATAAATGATTGTGGATTAAATTTTAAATTAATGGCAGACCAAAGAGGATCATGCCAAAACTATTATATATATATGCTGTATGAGACCTCTAATAATTAAGTTTAGTCATTTCCTCAGCACTGAGTCCAGACCCCTGAATTCTTGAGAATAGTTAAGCCATAGTCCGAACCCAGGATTTTTATATAAACTCAAAGAAAACACACAGTCTGAGCCCAGGTCATGATCAATCTTAAGAATCCTAGTTCTTCTTTCATGACCTCACGTTCACATCACAAAGTGGATGTTTCTGTTCAAGAAGATGATGGTGGAGCATTCTGGAATGAAATGCACTTTTGTGGTGGGTCAGGATTTTGTTTTTGAATCCTGCCATAAGAAGGTGTCCCTCAAAGAGACATGATTACAACCTGGCAAGAAAGCTTAGTGCTAAGCGAACGGTGGAGAAGCCGAAGAAATGACAACTGAAATGAAATGGTTTCTTTTCACGGAAGCACTAGGGCTACACAAATTCAGGCCATCTTACCGAATGAGTTCGTGCCCCGGGTGCAGTTTTTGTAATGTTCTCTGTGGGCTGACTGCAGTTTTTTACTGGGAGGTTCTGGGAAATGGAACAGGCTAACGAGTGGGGCACAGCCATGAGACTTCTCTCTCGTGGCTTTGCAGCTAAGTGACCCTGTGCTACATCTGCCTTGGTTCCTTAATCTGGAATAAAGATGTTGTCTGCTACTTTAGTGCTGTTCTGCACACCTTGGTGGACTAGCTCCCCAAAACATCAGGCCCCTAATGATTAAAGTAAATGCCTCATACTCGGGGGTACCCAGTTCCGGTCATTCTTCCTTGTGTGGCATGTGTGAAGAAATGCCATTTGGGTCCATTGCTCAAAAGTGAGGTGTGGAATGAGGGAACTGGCGCCTTTAGTAATCCGTAGAACGAGATGCGTGTAGCTGCATGAACTCAGCCGACGCCCACTTGCGTTTCTGAGAGGTGGGCTTGCCCAAGTGCATGCTAAACAGTCATGTTACGCCACAAGGGAATGAATCGAAACTGATAACATCAAATGTCCTGACAGGAAGTTTGTTCTGAATGGCACAGAACGTAGCTGTCCCTCAAAATTCTACCACCTTTCCAGTCCTCCTTGGCCCTCTGCCTCAGATGGCTTCCTAGTATTTGCCATCATTGCTTTGTCACTCACAAATGTTACCTTGGGATACACAGGAGTGAATTGATTAGGGGATAAGTGATTTCGCTGGAAATTGACCCTAATTCCAAGTGATCGTGGACAGCCCTTTACTAACCCAGGATGTATGGCCACCTTATCTTCTGGCTTCCCCGGCTTCCTACTAGAAATATTGATACAGGCCCCCGTATCGCTGCACGGACACTGAACCTGGAAGAATACAGTACAAATGGTTATCGATGTTGTTGAAATAGCAGTCTTAAAATGCTATAAAAATATTCTAAGAGAACGCTTTCGATCCTGCAGTGGATATAATGTTCTAGTCTTTTCTCCAACGAAACTTATTCTTAGGGTTTTTCAGACTCCTTTCTAAGCTGCATAGTTTGGATACAATATTTTTCTTCTCTTCACTGGGAACTCAATCCCACAGTCTATTGAGATAACCTCATCAATAGTCAAGAGACGTTTTCCATCTCATTCCTTCTGATCTCCACAGAAGTCCACTTTCTCCTCTTGTCTCCTGGCCATCCTTTATCATCTGCCAATTACTATAAATAACAGAATGCTGGCAAAACTTACACAAAAAGGCACACGTGTTCATTGATGCCCAAATGCACTCTTACCACCGAGGTTATTGCTCCGTACTGTCCCAAAGGCATAATTCTGCACCCCCCCCCACTCCCCCACAGCCACACACAGAATCTGATTGGAACCCAGAACTCGAGGCCAGTGCTTCATTCAACTAGCAGGAGCTTGCTCACAAGCTTGTAGCCCAATGAGAAGCATAGCACTTTGAAGTCAAACAGGCCTTCAGTCGCTTTGTATATTTGCAGTTTTGCATTTGCTATTAGTTTATAGCCACTAATAACACTGCGGTCATGAATCTATAGTATCAATATGATAAATCTTAGAACATACTGTAGACACAGTGGTACCTTGCTGCTACTATACTTACTAATTTACGCCCCAATATTAATAAGTATCACATACAGATTGTGTATGCATTGTTTGTCCTGGATATATGCCAACTATGATCAGCACTTAGAAAATACAGACATTATCATAGTGAAAATACGTCTTGGTCAATTCAGATGATATGTGAATCTGATAAATAACTCTATTAGATATTATGTTTGTCCTCTAGGCTTGTTTTATATTACAGTGCATGCTGTTTGCTAAGTTAAGTAAAAAAATAATAATAATAAATTGTACCAATTTTAAGGTTAGAGTTAAAATTTTACATATATGCTGCTTGGTACTCTGAAATGTATTTTGTGGCTTAATTATCTTATTCACACACGTTTCACTTGGCTTTTCCCTCCCTAGGAAATCATTATTCAAATATATCTCTCCTTCTTTCTTATAAACTGGATCATACTGCTTAATTCAACCTAAAACATTGTAAAGCCAGATTACCTCATTTTAACTGTGAAAAAAAAATTAATAGGTATGACATGATGTCTTTTCTTGTATTTTATTTGAACTACCTAAATAGGCCTAACCCCAATAATAAATATAAAACTTCAGCAGGCACGTTTCCTTGATTCTACGTGCATTTTATTATCGGCCCACTTCTAATTTTTTTAAAGGCTATAGGCTCGGGGCGCCTGGGTGGCTCAGTCGGTTAAGCGGCTGCCTTCAGCTCAGGTCATGATCCCGGGGTCCTGAGATCAAGTCCCACATCGGGCTCCCTGCTCGGCGGGGAGTCTGCTTCTCCCTCTCCCTCTGCCTGCCACTCTGCCTACTTGTGCTCTCTATCTCTCTGTCAAATAAAAATCAAATCTTTAAAAAAAAACAAAACAAATAAAGGCTATAGGCTCAGCATCAGTAAGATGACTTATCATATGATATTGGATGAGGAATCCATGGGAATTGGCTGACCATGCCCGCAGTCCCTGAGATGAGCATGAAATGTGCTCACAGCCTTGTCACCCGTGCCTTTCCGAGCTTCACCCCCCAACACTTCAGCTGTTTCTCGTAGGCTTGGGCCAGGTCCTCCTGGCCTCCATATCCTCACCCGACCACCATCTCCAGCCCACGTTACTCTGAGCGACTGCCAAATGCCCGGAGATAGAACAAGGCAGAGATGACGTGTTTGTCCACACACAGAGTCAATAATGAGAGGGCGTCCAGGCCCTGTTGGCAACGAAGATTCCAATATTTTCCTCATTCTTAATTCTTTTTAGCAGAATACCGGAGCCCACTTAATTTCAGTGAATTTCTCTTTTTGCCCTCTGCCTTACAAAAATAATGGGTTGAGGTGAAAGTCCTGTGTATGAATTTAGTAGCGATGAAATTAATTCCATGTTATCATTCATTTCAAATAGTTGAATGTTACAATAGCTAATTAGGGATAATCACATGTAGCAATTGAAGAACAAGGTAAGAGTCAGATTTTCACCTGTATTTTAGTCAGTGTCTAGTAAATCTACCATACTATCCTCTGGTTGGCTTTCATATGCACCATGTTCAGTCATTCCCATTTGGTTTCAATAAAAAATTACATGATGAAGATAAGGCTGGGTCTAACCATAAGCAAAGCGGGTAAAACCTGCATGGGGTAATTGCAAAGACTCCACTGGCCTGCCTCAATATCTGAACATACACTTGGGTTGAGACATTGCTCTATGAGAATGGAGCTGGTACATTGTGTACAAATGAAGATTTCATTTTGTAGCTGGGTTCTGAACATTCTAGTTAGCATGGAAGCTATGGCAACAGGCATTTCAGAGATGCACAGCCCTGTGTTTCTATCCCAACTCTAGCACGTCCTGGCTGTGTAACTTTAGGCAAACTAACATCTCTAAATATATAGGATATAGGACTAATCATACCTCCTCTGATGGGTTGTTGAGAAGTCCACATAAGAAACTATACAGAAAGCATTTTAGCCCAGAGCCTGGCACTCAGAAATTCTCAAGAGTAGTTTTATTAGTCTTAGTTTGGGGGTGGAGACTTTGCACCCACCCCCTCCCAGTACCCGGTACGATCCCTTCATCCTGGCTAACTCTAACCCTTGTGTTGATTGGTAAATGATTTAGCAAAAACTAATTCATAAGAAGGGATGAAGATAAATTCAGACAGTGAAAGAGAAGTTGCACGATCACTGGACCAGCTCTGCATGGCTCAGAGAGTGAGTGGGGTTCATGCCCCTGGTGGTATGCCAGATGATGTGAGGTGGAAGGTCGTCCCATCCTTGAATAGCATTCATGTCATTAATCACTTAATCATTCTGATTAGTAGAGAGGAAAGTCTCAGCTTAGTGATGAAAACCCTCTAACCCTTGTTTACCTAGCAAAAATTTTTTAAAAAGGCAATAGCCTCCAGCTAACATTTAATACCATTTTGTTTGCATTGTATTTATTTTATGGTTACCTTCTCTTTATGGCAAGTGATACTGGGTTTTTCAACAGTGATATAAAATTTCCTTTCAAAGTAAATTTTAAAAAAATCCACTGTGAAGCTATGGGAATGACCTTTGTTTACGATCCTTTCCAGGTTGAAAAAAAAAAACTGCCACACACTTGAGTCAACTGCACACTTTGGTCAAGAACTGGGTTTTGCTGTGTTCTTTCCAAACATCCTTAACTAAATAAATAAGTATATAAACAAACTGCTATTCGAGATAGAAAATCCCCTCTTTTTTCGCAAGGATACTCTCCATGTCTCCTGTAGAAGTCCGTGCCCCGACCACCCTCTTTCCCAGCCATCCTGTGCAGCAGTTTAAATGGGCAGGAGAGAGGTGCCCAGTCACCCAGTCCCACTGACGGCCACGCCCAGGGTTACACACAATGCAGAGAGCAAACCCTGCTTCCTCGACTTGGGAAGTGAGTCCTCTTCTGTGAATCCCTGAGGTTAAGATGCCTGGATGCCCCAGATTTTTGTTGTGCTTTTTTTTTTGTCCTTCCCCCAAAGGAATTCTTCTTGATCAGCAGTATGTTTCTTTGTTTATCCCTCGGCAGATCTGCTCACTTGGACTGAAGGAGTGTTATTATTTTTAAGACTCGAAACCTTTCATTCTCAGAGAGGGTAGAAGGTTGCAAGGGAGGGACAGTGGCCAAAGCCCATGTGCCTCAAACCTCACCCAGAATGGCCTGGGCAAGTGCCAGTTAAACAAAAGTGCTAATCAGACCGGGCGGTTTGCACAGCTGGGCAGTGTTTTTGGAGAGCACGGGTGGGGAAGGGGGACCCACGAGTGTCGCCTCCATCCAGTAGCATCATGCAACTGGGAGAAGCAAGCAGATGGCTTCAATCTAAGGGGCCTGCTGTCTAAAGGATGGGACTTATCCTGTGGAGAAAGGCCCTGAGAAGCAGAGCTCTCATTGCAAAAGGGGCCACTGAAAGCTATTCTTTGTTTAACCTGAGAACTTCTCTGCCTTGTGGCCTAAAGACTTTCCTGCCTCCATCCTTAATGGGCGTTTGCTCAACCTGGGCCCAGCAGTCTCATTTCTAGGCCTCCACTAAGCATCAGTGGACCTGGAGGAAGACATTAGATCGCTTTTTGTAAAAGCTTCCCCCTTCCCCAACAAGCTTGCGGGTCTAGAACTAACTTGCCACATCAGAGGGGTCAGTGGACTACCTCCGCAGGACCAGAATGCCCTGACATCACACACAAAATTTTGGAAGTATGTGCACTTCTTTCTAGTAGAGGATCGGTAGCTCTCCTCAGATTCTCAGAGGAAACTATGATCCTAAGAAATTTATGTACCACTGTCTATCAGTACCTGTGAGAATGAACGATCATTTAAAGGTTGTTAAGCAAGCAACGATGGCCGACATAGGCCTTGGTCTTTCCTATTTAAAAAAATGAACTAAACTAAGACATATGAATTTGTTGATTATGGATGCTGTCTTTCAAGAGGTAAAGTTGGATAGAAAAAGATAAAAAGGAACAGATTAAGCAAGTCCAAAGGACTTGTTAGGTGGGCTCTAGCATGAGAGGGCAGTGGGAGATGGGAGAAACCAGACACACTGGCAGACATGGAGGGGTGGCTGGGTGCCCTGCACAAGTCTGAACACCACATTTCAGAGGGAGGTGGACAAATTGGAGCCTTTCAAGAGAATGACGGCTAGGAGGGTGAAGGGTCTAGAAGTAATGTCACCTGAGAAACTAGGGATGTTGAGTTTAGAAAGACTGAGAAAAGGGTGATGGTGATATCTTCAAGTATTTTCAAATTGTTAGATGATGAGATATTAAAATCTTATAAATTTATATGTGGAAGGACCAAAGAGCTTTTGTCCAGGTGCTGATGTTACAGGAGAGAAAACTGAAAGAGAGAAAAGACTGGCCCAAGGCAGTGCTGGGACTAGAACCTGGTTTCTGAGTCTCCACCCAGCGTCCTTCCCCAACACTTGCAACTACCTCCCTGAGTGCCTGATAATGCCGAGAAGAACTAGGACCCATGAGTTGCCATTTCAAGAAGGTAGAGCTTGGCTCAGTAAAAAGCATTCCTATCTGAGATCATGAGCTCACCATCAGGCAGAGTATTTCTGAGAGTGTGCATTAGTTTTCTATAGTTGCTATAATAAGTCACCACAAGCTTCGTGGCTGACAACAGCACACATTTGTTACCTTTCAAGTCTAGAGTCAGAGGTCTAAAATGGGCCAGCCCAGGGCAGCATTCCTTCTGGAGGTTCTAGAGGAAAATTCATTTCCTTGCCTTTTCAGCTTCTAGAAGCCATTCCTTGGCCAGTGGCCCCTTCCTGCATCTTCAAAGTCAGCAGCATAGCATCTTTAATCTCTCTCTGACTCCACTTCTGTCTCCATGTCTCCTTTGATTCTAGCATCTTACAAGGACCCCTGTGATATACTGGCCCACCCGGATATTCCAGGATAATCTCCCATCTCAAAATTCATAACTTGATACCGTCTACGAAATCCCTCTTACCATGTAAGGTGACATATCTACAGGCTCTAAGGATTTGGACATGGACATCTTTGGGCATTCTTCAGCCTACCACGGAGTACTATAGAAAGTGCATGGACATTGGTATAGTTTTAGAACAGTGAGTTCAAATCCTGATTGAAGCACCTACTCAACGCATGACTATTACCCCTTCGAGCTTCTCTTCCCTCACCGATAAAATAAGTATAAAATTTCAAGGTTACTACGAGGATTTATGTATATATATCTATATCTATATATGTATATATAGATATATAAACACCTAGTATATAGTGCACATTCAGTAAGAGGCAGCCAAGTTTGTTCAAGAAATTTCCAGATGATTCTCACCAGACGGGAATTCAATAGAAGAAACTCTATTACATGAGAGATTGGCTAAAGTGACCTCCAAATTCCCTTCTGGGATTGCTACAAGAAAAAGAAGTGGAATAAAAGGATTTTCCTCCCATATATACCAGTCTACTTCACAGATCTGGTTGCAAGGTCACTGCTTTTCTGGATAGTCAATAGCTAACAGATCTGCTTTCTGACCCCGCGGTGCTGCTATCAGGCTTGAACAGGACTGAGAGCCTGGTCTGGTCTGCAATGATTGGCCAGACCAGGCAGCTGAGACCAGTGCAGGCTCCCTCCTTCATATCTGTCAACATACCTGACTGCGAGCAAGTCACAGCCCGTGACCGCTGTCTGCAGGGGCCAGGGAAAGCAGGAAAGCAAATGGAGGGAAACACCTTGATTTGGTGCTTGAGGAAAAGTGAAAGCCTGTGTTGATGCTTCTTACCACCGTCTCAAACTCTTCAGCAAGGACTGGAACAGTCATGGGCCACCACTGCTGAGTCAAGAAGGAATTTGAGAGAAGAATCCAGATTCTAAAGCAGCAATCAAGGTAGGCAATCTGTCTGGTCATGGGCCTTTCTCTCAAGATCACAATACAAGCACTTTGCTCAGCCTTGTAGCCAGGGTGTCTCTGATGATGGCCTACTGAAGGAGATGTATGTTAGTTGTGGGCGCATGTCGAGAGAATTCAATCATTTGTCCACCAACATATTCTGCAAGGTGGGCTGTTATTTTTCTTCCATTCTTGCTCCCCTTTGAAAATCGTCATTGTTCCTCTACATATTTCAAAGGTTTAGAAAGTTTACTATCTTTCATTATAAAAATCGTATGTGTGATTTCTTGAAGTTCTTCCATTAGTCATGGCTCTTCAAACATAACTCTGTTCCAGAATTTTGTTTGCATGAATTCTTGATACTTTCAAGATATAGCATGACAGTTGGCATTATAATTCTGAGGAACACACTGTCCAGAAAACTGTCAAACTCAAAATGATAGGCTCTCCTAGGAAACCATATGCATTTTTCTGCTCTGGAACCTAAGGAGTTAAAGGTCTTGAGATTGCTGGAGCAAAATCAAGCCTATTTACCTAAGCTTATCACCCAGGGCAGCTGGGTCAATCATTTACTGATGAAAGGCTGTTTCCCAACTTTGACAGAAGACCACTAAAGTCCTTGCCTGACTATCTCTATAGAACAGACACAAGGCAGTGTAGAAGGTACTGCACTTTGTGGCGAGAGCCCGTATTCTCTTCTGACCAGAGACGTTTTTCTCCTACCCCGAGTTGTAAATGCCACAGGGTCCTTCCCTAGCTCAACAACAGATAAACATGAACAAGACACATGCACAAACTAAATACCTGATGTCACCTCCCGCATGAGAGCCTGGGGCTTTGAAGAAGCTTCCCCTACTTCAGGAGGTCTACTGGGAAGAAATAGACTCGAGAACAAGTTATCAAGTGATTCTCTAGGGGGAGTAAGATTATTAAGTAATCACCAAAAAACATGGAATTTTTCCCCTTCAAGTCTACACATTCCAGAAATATGTCCTTTTTAATAAACATGATCCACTCTGCTTTAGGTCTGAATCTAACTCTTCCAGAAAGGTTGTCATATTGTCATCCTATATACTTGTCAGGTCTATGCAATGGCTCCGAGCTCTTATCATTGTTAGAAGCCCTGGTGATAGAGAAGCCCTATTTTTCTGAACTCCCTTTAGGGAGGGGGTTGGGCCATTTACTCAACAAGGTAATGTTTGACACTATTTTGTCAATCATTTACGGAATTGAAGTGTATCCCCTTTAGTGTGGTTTGTGGCCGGAATTTTTATGTGGCTCAGGCAGTTAACTCGATGCAGGAGTGGAGGCCATTGCGGAGGGTAGTGCATACACAAATCCCATGTGTGATTTTGGGTGAGTCTGTGGCTAACTCCCAGGAATGTGGGGAAGAATTATGGAAACTGATACATTTCTGTGAAGATATTAACTCTGTAAAATGTTAAGTGTGCGTCTGGCTGGTTTCCAGAGAATGTTCATAGATAATGCATGTGAAGGGGGTGGCTTAGAGGGGGGTGGGGAGTGTGTCAGAACATTCCAATGCATCGGCCAGATTTACCCACAATACCTTAGGCTGCCTTAGGAACAGATAGGTCTTATCTATCCTTTCTGCACAGCATCCACTTAAGCCAAAACCCTGGTGGCCCTTGAGAGTATATCCAGCTTTTCTTCCCATTTCAGGCATATTGGATATTAGGTGGGGGGGAAGTTACTCTTGAGATTGACTAAACGAGATAGACAGTATTATTCCTTTTACAAGTTAGGAAGTTAGAACCCAGAAGTTAATTAATTTGCCCAAGTTTACTCAGAGGCTGGGCCCGGTTTCTACCAAATTCTGCCTCATTTCCAATCCAGTGTTTTTCCCAAGTGGTCATGGAGTTAAGCACATGTGGGAACATAAATTGTGGTGTGTGTGGGCGTTGGGGGGGGGTCACTGAGGAAAGCAAGGCTGACTAATGGAGTCAGCGGTTCTCCACCTGCCCTTTGATGTGCCATGCCCGAGGCCAGCTGGGTACCACTATAACCAGAACACCAGCACTGATGAGACAGGACCTTCTTGGAGGGGAAGGAAGGGGGAGGAACAGGCGGGGAGCAAAGCGAAGTGTTCCCAGTCCTAGTAGTGATGGTCCCTAGAGTCTTCCCAGTCCTGGATATTTCTTAAGTAAACCCAGGGAATTTTCAGGCTAGATCTCCGCCCCTTTCTATTCCAGAGACTCAAATTCATGAGCCCCAACTTAAGTACGACATTTGAACTATGACATCATTCCAATCCTTCTCCAGGAACTAAGAAAATTAATTACAATTTCACTTCACCTCAGCTCATATCCACTCATCTAAATCCCTGGGATTTGGGCAGAAAGAGGCTTAAAGCATGGAGGAACCTTCAGCAATCTATCATATCAAGGCTCCTGGTAACTGCAACCCAAAGAGACCCATGTGAGCCTGGAGTCCAAATGGCTTGTTGGTGTCATTCAAGCGGTAAATGCATAAGGTCTTCCTTTCCTACCAACCTCCATTTCACTTTCGTTCAGATACACCCTAAAAATTCCATTAGCTGTCTGGCAGAAATCCCAAAGCAGCCACAATTCCTGAGCATTTACAAGATCAAGATAAAGAAATGCCACCGTGAGATGTGGTTGGCTAAATATCTTTGAACAGAGAATTTGCTCTTTATACTGACCCACCTCATACATACCTCAGTGTGTGATAACAAAGGCATTACAAATAGGGATCGCGTTGCCAAGTCCACTGAGTAGGTGCCATGTTCGGAGACAGCTGACCCCGCATGAACTGTACTCACAGGCTATCATTTTTGTGACCTAAAACATTAGGATAAAGGGAAAAAGTTGGAGCTGAAATACACGGACTCATAACAACATTTCACCTTTATCCAGTGCCTCTGACAACCAGGAAATGAACTACTGTCTTTTTTTATCTACATTTTTTAAAAATTTAATCCTTATAATAAACTTATGCAATTTGCTCAGTTCACACATACTGGATAGCTAGTAAGATGAGGTGAAATTTAAACTGGGGTCTGTCTGGCCAAAGCCCATGTTCTTTAGCACTCTGTTTTGGGAAAAATACCCAATGGTATCTATGTTATTTGTATTCCAAGTGTAAAAGAGAATGGAGTCCTTTCTAAATTATTAGCTTGGATCCTCAGAGTATATATTTATGACTCCCTCCCCCAGGTGTTCTTGATCCTATGCAGGCATAAAACCCAGTATCAGAGTAGTTTTCCTCTCCTCCAGGGAAGTAACACACACACACACACACACACACAACACACACACACTCCTCACCCTCAGCTCAGCATTTTGATCCCTTTCTGAAATTGCGAAAGATAATCGTCCTCTTCTTCTGGTCAACAAACATTGTTTTGTTGATTTGTTTAATTTTAATGTAACATAGAGACAAGTTTTTCATTTATTGTACCAGGACCTTTTATTTCCGCAGTCCAATCTCTCTCTCTGAGCAAGGGAAATACGTCAAAACTCCCCTTATGGTTTTCTTTCATTTTCATCACAGCCCCGTAAGGGCGGTGTCATGTTCAGACACATCCTTTCACACAAGGAACCCGACACTCAATAAAGGCGAGTGCCCTTCTCACTGTCACTCAGCTCACAAATCCCATAGGTCTCGCGAATCCAAATTCTTTGCTCTTTTTTCCTAATACACAAGCAGTTTTCTGGATTCTTCGGGCTCACAGATGTGCGAATGGGACAATAAAAGCCATTTTCAGAAATTAAAAATGCCAACTGACTAGAAAGCCTGTTCTTGGGCTACAAAGACCAACTCAAATGTTGATTGCTTTGCTTTTGGCTGAGATTCTATCAGGTCAGTGTGGTAATGTTGTTACTCTAATTAGATTTTCACTGAGTAGTGGAAATGAAGATACTAATGGATACTTAATAAAATCTGCCCTAAAGGCAAAAGCCAATTCAAGCCATGTGCCCATAAGCAAAGTTAAGAGATCAAAGGAATTCTTGCAAGGCAAAAGGTCAGAAACCACTGGTTGCAGGCCTGTGGGATGGTATATACCATACGTAGGTAGGGGGTCTCTTGATATAGACAGTTCCTGTCTTGGTTAACTCTCTGACCAGATGGTGTCCTGTGGTCAAGCAAGAAAACCTAAGGAACTCTTCCTACAGATTGGGTATCTGTCATGAGTGGTGTCCCAATACTTCTAGAAGCCAGCTAAAGTTACAGCCGGCATTCTTGTGCCCTATGAATTTCATTTCAGTCCTAAGATGCTCTGAGGAGTCAGGGAGAAACTTCATCAGTTGTGCATCTGTGGGGACCAAAAGTTTTTATTCCTAATGCTTCACTGGGAACTTTTCCTGGCTGGCCAGCTAAGTCGCCATCCCATGTGACAGTCTTGTTATATGCATCCTTGCTTTCGGGTTAATGTGTATTTTCATTGCACTTTTTGTCCCCATCTCCATGCCCTCAGAGGCTCTAAGGGTCTTGGTGCAGGAGGACCCATTCACTTTGAGCAGTGAGCGGAGAGAATGAAACTTCTGCCCTGCCCCACACCAACTCGTTCCCCTCCTCTTGACAGTTCCTAGGTCAAGTTTCCCTTGGGAGCAGTTAGGGAACTGAAGGTCACAAAGAGCTGGCAATGCACCATGCCTTGGAGGGTTTCCCAGAAAGCAAAATGAAAATGAGATTGTTTTCACATAAGACTTCTGTATTTGGAGGACAGGATTCAAACCGTTTGAATCTGCAGTTTCACTGTGCACTTAGGTAACCCCCCGAAGTCTAGTTGTTTTTCTTTTCCTAAAGCCAAAACAATATCAAAAATACTTCCTGCAGAGAACTCTAACTAGGCAGAATTCTTTTTTGTCATCGCTGAGCTGATATTTTCAAGGATTCATATCTTAAGATAAGCCTTATATGATGTGTTTAGCTGGGGCTCTTGTGTCTTTCTGTGTAGTGATGGCTGGCCATGGGCCTGCCTTGTTGTAATCTCATTAGATGTCACAATGCACCCAGCTGAAAACTTGTGGTTAGTAAGTGAGCAGGTTGCAAAAAAAGAAAACCCAGAGGCCAAGCAAAGATGTTGCAGTGAAGGAGCAGATGGTAGGTTCTCTATGACCTGAAGAAAACCAGTACCTCCATCCTCAAAAGATATACCTTCAAGTTCAAATACATGTATTCCACAAAATTGAGCTTTATTTCCTGAGTAGGAATCCTGAATATAGGCAAGAACCAATGGCTAGGCCTCCCAATATCTGACTGTGCTCTACCAAAATTCATTTCATCTGGTTTCTCTTTGCAAGATGGAAGAACCCTTGGCAAGAGTTATTATTATAGAATATAGTTGTGTTGGTAACTTAGAGTCCGACCAATAGAACATAAAACATAGCCCGACAGAGGCACCCTGGTCCTGACTCCACCATTATCTTGCTCTGTGGGTTGGTGCCAACTTTTAAACTTCTTGGTGGTGACTCAGTTTTGATTCTTTACTTTCTGCGTCTTCACTGTGAATAACTACAAACATTCATTGATGGGGTCATCCTCAGCTCTGTTGTCGTCACTTACTCTTTCCGAGAAACATGTTAGACACAGTTTTTGAAAGAAGATTGAATAAACTTGAAGGTTTTTAATTTATCTAGTGAGCCAAACCACAGCCTCCTTAGAGTCCCTTGTTTGGGTCTGTGTCTGTGTATGTGTGCGCACATACTTTTAATTATTTGTACAATACTCTGGGGGCGCCTGGGTGACTCAGTCGGTTAAGCATCCGACGCTTGATTCCAGCTCAGGTCATGATCTCAGGGTCCCGAGATTGAGCCCTGTTTTGGGTTCCATGCTGAGCGTGGAGCCTGCTTAAGGTTCTCTCTATCCCTCTCCCTCTGACCCTCCCCCTGCTCCTGGCTTTGCGCAAGTGCTCGCATGCGTGCTTTCTCACTCTAAAAAAAAAAAAACCCACAATATTTTGTACAGTACTCTGAAGATTATGAGTTCTCAATAAATATTCACTGATGATAATAAATTGGTAGTTGACTGTAAATTTAGTAGAGAAAGGATTAAAAAAAAAAAAAGACTTTTTCATTGCCAGGGATGACTAAAGAAAAGAAGGAGAAGTATTAACCTGTGGCATGGTGGGCACGGTGCTTTGACGATTACTTGCTCTCCAGCGGTCCAGTAACAGATGGCCCAACAGAGTGGACACTGGTTTGGTCCGATTGTGCTGTTGCTGCATGCTGGCTATGCAACACGGAGCAAAGCCCTTCAGCTCTCTCGGGCTCAATTGCTTTTTTAAACAATGGAGGCGGGGAGATGGGTGTGTAGGATTTTGTTATGGTCTCCTCCAGTTTTAATATTCTGTCTTTTATGAAAAACTAGAGAAGATCAACAGTTCTTTTAAAAAGAAAATACACAAATGGATGTTATCTCTCTTGAGCCACTTTCGCTATCTCTTAGGTAAATGAACTGTGGGAATAAGAAACTGCTAAAAAGATCTCAAGAATGAAAGTCCAAGGCTGTTATAAGATTGGAGAAGGTGGGCATCGATCTTTTCTGGAGAAGGAGCCCACGCAGCTGGAAAATGGAGGCAACCGCCTCTGAGTTCCGTCCCGCGCCAACCCTGACAGTGACGCTCAGCTTTGCCACCCCTGTGTATCACGGATGGAGCTCCAGCGAGCCGCCAGTCCGGACTATTATCCTCCCCCTATAAATAAACAAAAGCCCTTAAAGGTGACGTGACTTGCCCAAGGTTACAGGAACATGGCAGTGTGTCCAGTGGAACGGTATGTGTTGGTGACATCATAAGCAAAAGGCGGAAGAGTGAGGGACAGATCTGCACCTCCTCTTAAGTTCACAAAACAGTGGTCAAGGGCTCTGGAAGAGCTGCAAGTTTGCTTTGGATCCTGAGACCATTTGTGTCCTCCTGCCCCTCCCTGAGCTGCTGCCTCCCAGCTGCCCTGCCCAGGGTTACTCACCTACGGGGTTGCTCACCGGGTGCTGGTGCTCATGTCCCTTCTTGTAAGCTTCATGAAAGGCTATTTGTAATGAAGAGAAGGCACAACAAGGAAGAAGAACAATGCATCAAAGATCTTCCCTGAGGGCTTGAACTCAAAAGGCAGTTTTCCTGGGAGAGACTCTGGTTTCCCTTTTATATTCTGCAGAAATGAATGGTCATCAGGATGACTGACAGAATTATGACGTTCCAGTCCAACGTGGATAATTTTTATTTTTCACCCCTGGGGTTATTTCACTCCTCTCTGCTCTACTTCTCCCACAAAAAGGAAAGTATAATGCTTGCTCACTGTGACAATGGGAAAGCAGCCCAGGGCAGTACCGTTCAAAGGAAACTGCTAATCTCACCAAGCACCAAGGCAGGACTGGAAGTGCTAGTAAGAAAGTGTGTAGCATCACAGCCCACGCGGGTCTACTTATCACTTCAGACCCATGCCCAGGGAGCTCTAAGTCCCTGCAGAACCATATTCACAAGTCATGGCTAGGAACTTCTGGCCCCACAAGAAAAGCACTGAAAGAAATGAGGCAACAATGGTCTCGTGTCTTGGCAGCATTCAGAGGTTGCATCACTTTGCTATCCATTTTTTTTTTGGTCCCTTTTTAAAGATGAGAGAGGAAAAGACAATATTAGTTACTATCACCCAGGGATCTCTGGTAATTTTTGGAGTGATGGGGAACATCATGAATTCAGTAAGAATAGACTGATTTCCTGGCAGGTTCTTCAAGTGACTTTTCACACTTCTCCGTTTGTATGTTACTGAGTTTTCATACTTCTCCGTTTTGACTCTATTTCCAATATCTAATTGGCTTCTTCTCAGGTAGTCTCTTGGGGAAAGGGATGGGTAACACAGTAATGCATACTTGATACTGTCCACAATCATATTAGCTAGGCTCACTTTTCAGAAGCCACAAAGCAACCAACCAACCACCAAAATTCACCCTTGGGTTACCCACCAAATACATTCAGTTAAGGCAGGTTAGGAAGAAAATAAGCTTATGATTCAACAGTATACCAACCCTTAATGAGGCCAGAGAACCAAAATGGCCCGCGATTCCAAGAAACATTATCAATGTCAAATGTAGCTCAAAAACAGACCTCAGTGTACTCCCATGGGACAGTCTCATACATTCTCTAATGCTGATAACCAAGTGACCAAGCACCAGTAAGTATTGTCTCAGCTCCTTCTATAGAGTCCGGGAGCACACCGTCACTTCTTGAACTGAACTGAATTCCCAGTATTGGCCTGGATTCTCCAGCCTTGTCAGTCTTTTAGTAGGAGAAAAAGTGTTTCAGGAGCAATAGAAAGCCCTGTTTTCCTACTTTCCAAAAGCCATCTGGCCATTCATACATCTACCCTTAGTCCTCACTCAGCACACAGTGAAGGGAGTCAGAGTCCATAAGTGTTCTATCTGTGCCCATCACTCTGCCAGACAGTGAAGGTAAGGAGGGGCTTATCCAGTAGAGACTTTCCAGAAAATTAAGAGACTGTTCCTAATAATCCCATGTTTTTACTGCCCACTAGTCTGAAAGGCAAAGAGGCAGCATTTTCAACAGAGGAAATTTTCATGCTATAAATCTTCAGGCATTTGGGGGCACCAAGTGTTTTGATGTAATTGCAGTAAACCTAAAATAATTTACAAGTTGTGTGTGTGTGTGCAATGCATGGAAAGAATTTTGATATGAGAAAGACATTAGATCAGTTTTGCAGAAAGAAAAATCTTTAAACTATTCCTGGATGTAGGTTACAAAAAATCTAGGTACTTGTTTAATTTCTGGAATTAATTAGCAAATGTTTGTCCAAAACATGGGCTTAAAGGACTTCTATTGATAGCATAGCCCTTCTCTAAAATTGCTGCAATGCATTTTGATCATTTTTAGAAAAGGCGCACTACAAGAAGCTTTGGCATGTAAAACATTCTTCTGAGATGTCTACACGAATCTCAGGGTCAGTTAATTATACTGAACTTCATATGTCTTCAAGTAACTTGTGGCATGCCAAATTTATATCTCATAACTATCTTATTTTACATGATTTGTTAAGTAAGATTAACCAATGAAATTTGAGTAAACTGATCAACAGATACAATGGCTGAAGCATTATTTGGTTACACTGTGTGCTTAGCCCAGTCTCCAGACATATTTTTTTCTCCTATTCTGCAGACAGACTCTCTGACCATGTCTAGTTATGCTCAGTCTTTGGCTGTTCCCCTAAAGGGATTATCTGAGGGTCACGATTTTTCCTCTTTGAATGACTGTCTGACGTAATTCCCACTGGGATACTGCTATTTTTCATATCAACTTATATCAGAAGTTATTAATTCCCAATTGCCCCAAGCCAAGGTCATAACAGCAGGTTGGAATCAAATATTTTCTATTGTTCTAACACAGATACAATAAAAAGACATTTATAGAGTGCCTAATATATGCTTGATACTCTGCTAAGTGCTCTAGATACAGAAACGAGTAGCTCACAGTTTTGCCCAGAGGAAGACCAATATCTTGTAGAGCAGATGAGCAGATGAGCCAACTATCCTAAGAAAGAGAAAATATAAGAGTTAAGATAGTTGTGGTGGCCATGACTAAGGAAGATTTGATTCCCTGGAGAAGGAAGGTAGGGGGAGGGTTCAGAGAGATCCCTCTAATTGAAAAGGCAGGAACAGGGAGAATTAAAACCTCACCCTGAAATAGAGCCAGTGCCTCATTCACATTCCTTGAACTTGGAGCTTTAATTTAGAATCGTTCTCTGCACCCAGACCTCACATGCTCTCCCAAACCCCGGGGACCTTTGCCTGGTGAACTGTCTTGTTATAAATCTGATCTCTAGTCAGTTATGACTTGAATTTCATCTATCCTGGGAGCAACCTGAAACAGAGACAAAGAACAAAACACTGGAGAAATAGCAGAGAAGTCTTCTGATGTCAGCAGCTGGTACCAGTTTGGAAGCTCAGGGTTAAAGGATAGGGATGACCTACCCACACCCATCCCAACAGCCTCCATTACCATCCAAACTCCAAGTCCGACTTTAGCACCACTCAGCTGAAGCAGGAGGTAAGCTGGAAGGGTAAGCTTAGTAGCTGGAAATCCTTCTGAGTTTTCTTAAGTTGGCTTAGGTAAATCTTTAGTGTGTAAGTGAAAATTTTCACCATCTTAAACAGCGCACCTACTTCCTGAAGCTGGGCCAGCATGTTGTGGAGTTGTCTGATTCTTTTAGAAACTCAGATGGGAAGTCACACTCCTAATGGATCAACTCACATGTTGGTTTCATTCTTTCATCCACTGAAAGAAAGAATATATGTAAGAGTTAATTAGGATAGATTTGACTACCCAAATACTTAAAACTCCTTTTACAAATACCATACGGAAAGGTAAAAATAGAAATGGTGAACAGGAAAGTATATTTGCAACATAAATAACAGGCAAAAGTTTGCTATCCCTAAAGAGAACTTGCAAATCCATCCCAGCTAGAGGCAATATCCCAGTAGGAAGCTGAGCAGAAAATGAACTGACAGTTCTCAAAAGAAGAAAGATAAATGACCTATAATCATTTGAAGAGCTGTCTAGCCACACTAAAAACGAAATAAAGCAAATCTAAATGGTGAGATAACATTTCCTTTTTATGAGATTGGCAAAATTTGGGTAACATCAGCCATCGGTAAGCAGGTGGCAAACAGGTGCTTTCACACACGGAGATGATAACAAATGCGAAATGCTGCAACCTCCTTTCTTAAGGGCAGCTTGTCAAACCACATAAAAATATCTCACGGTGGGTAATTTCTGACTTAGCAAATTCACTGCTAGGACTTGCTGTTAGACAATAATAGAAGAGTGCATTAAAAATTTCCCATAGTACACATGTATCTACGTAAGGCTTGTTTATACCTGCAAATTTTGCCAAGGGCGGGTGGAAGCCACACAGAGACATGCGCATGCACGAGGATACTGGGCCGCAATCTCCTAGGATGAGCTCCATCTAGCAGCCCGGGTTCAGAGCTTGAACTCTGTCACCAATAGATCCGTGATTACATGTATGTCTACCAGTTACGAGCTGTGTGACCTGGGTGAGTCATTTGACCTCTGTAAGCCTCAGTTATCTCATCTTTAGAAGCGAGGACAATACTACCACCTGTGTTTTAGGATTGAGCCGAATTGGGTGAGAGTATGAAAGTGACGCGCTTGGCACACCGCTTGCAGAATAACCACCGCCACCGAGCCTCTTGATCCAATGCGGTCAGCTTCTGCGCAAAATGACAAACTAGACAGACCCAAGGTTTTACCTCTTCATCTTCCCAAGACCTTATTAAAAGAAAAGCATGTTTTGGGGCCCCTGGGTGGCTCAGTCAGTTTAGCAACTGCCTTCGGCTCAGGTCATGATCCCGGGGTCCTGGGATTGAGTCCCGCGTGGGGCTCCCTGCTCAGTGGGGAGCCTGCTTCACTCTCTCCCTCCCTCCCCCCCTGCTTTCCCTCTATCTCAAATAAATAAATAAAATCTTAAAAAAATAAAAACATGTTTTAGGGGCACCTGGGTGGCTTAGTCGTTAAGTGTCTGCCTTCGGCTGGGGTCATGATCCCAGAGTCCCGGGATCGAGCCCCGCATCGGGCTCCCTGCTCGGCGGGAAGCCTGCTTCTCCCTCTCCCACTCCCCCTACTTGTGTTCCCTCTGTCGCTGTGTCTCTCTGTGTCAAATAAATAAAATCTTAAAAAAAAAAAGCATGTTTTAAAAAAGAATAAACTCAGAGAAGAAGATATTACCAAAAAAAAGAACAGTCTAAATACATTTTCCTTAGTGATTAAAATTATTACTGTTATAAAAAAAATGGATAGTCTGGAAAACCATGTTGAAGAAGTTTTTTTCAAAATTTAGAGCAAAATGACATTGGTGGAAATGTAAGGTAAACAGTAATTAAATAGTAATAACGAAAATTAGATAGCCAACATATACTAAAAGCACTTGAATATGTGCCAGGCACTGATTTACACCCTCTCCATGCATTATTTCAATCAGTCCTCCCAGAAAATCTGTGAGGTAGCTAGTAATATCATTCCCTCTCTTTACAATGGGAGAGATGAAGAAGGCCTTAAGCAATTAGGAACTTTCCCCCAGGTCACAGCTAGTATGTGGTGCATTTAGGATTTGCACAGAGCCAGGGTCACTGTGCTGGATTGTCTCTGTCACCTTGGCATGTCTGCTGCCCCTGCTAAGGACCTCTCTGCATCACAAAGAAGGAGGACCTGCATCTCCCAGACTGTCCCCGCCCCCCCCCAACGTTTCAGGTTAGAGCCTGCAGGGGGTATCTGTAATTTGGAAGGTGGAACAATAGAGGCGTTGTTCCCCAGAGCAGTGGTCATCACACACACAGGCCGAAGATGCCTACGAGGTCTGAAGCAGCTGCAAGGTGAACATCACTGCTGGGATTGCACACTGAGCTAGTTAGTAACAGTTCAAGAAACTTGCCCTCTTCCGGCCTTTCCAATGTTTTTTCCTTGTATTAAAACATTTCCTACTGAAAACACACAGAAAGGCTTTTGTTTTCCTGATCAAACTCTGACTGATTCAGGCACGAATCACTGAGACCCAGTCCAGGAAGTCCTACATCTAACTAATAGGTGTCCCAGAAATAGCACAGAAAATTGAAGGGGAAAAAATATCCAAAAGTAGAATCTTAGTGCTCAGAAGTCACAATGCTTAGGTTAAAAGAGCTCATGTATAGCAAAATGAATTTAAAAACAAACAAAAAAACCCCAGTGAAACAAAGAAACAAACAAACAAAAACCCAAAACAACTAAGCAACCTGTGATATTTTAGAATGCCAAAGATAAAAGGAATAAAAGAACTTTCAGAGAGGAAAAAAAGGAACATACAAGACTATGAATTAGACCAGCTTCTGACCTCTCACAACATCGCCGATGGGTGCTCGAAGGTGTTGGGGAAATGCCTTCAAAGATCTGAGAGGACATGATTTCAACCCAAAATTCTGCACCTAGCCAAACTATAAATGCAAGTTTAGAGTAAAATATAGACATTTTTGGTAGGTAAGGTAAGGATTGCAAAATTTTAACTTCCATGCACAACTTTTTAAACAAGGATGGAATCCTAGTTCACTTAATAAACTTTCTGTAGCATGCAAGATGATGTATAATCACTTTAATTCTATGGGTTTATTGCCATGAGTATTAAAAAATATATAGCATAATAAGCTTTCACATTCACGTATATTATTTAGAACAAAAGTTTTGGAGGTACTTAGAAAAAAAAGAAATAGGGGCGCCTGGGTGGCTCAGCTGGTTAAGCGGCTGCCTTCGGCTCAGGTCATGATCTCAGGGTCCTGGGATTGAGCCCCACGTCGGGCTCCCTGCTCCGCGGAGAGCCTGCTTCTCCCTCTCCCTCTGCCTGCCGCTCTGTTTATCTGTACTCTCTGTCTCTCTGTCAAATAAATAAAATCTTAAAAAAAAAAAAAAAGAAATAGTATTTGAATATGGCAAGACTGTAAAGAGAGGACGTGAATGACTGAAGTTTGGGAAACACTTGGCTAAAGTAAATGACAATATATTATCTCTTCCAAATATATTTCCATTTTAAAAGAAGAGACTTAAAAGACACTGCAGAGGCCAAAGCAGGAACTCATCGGCCATAGCAAGGGCAGGACAGAGGAGCCCTGGGACTGTGGTTTGTGACCCGCCCCCGGAAGATAGCCCCATTTCCTTTGCTTAGACTCCATATTCCTCGCCCTCCCCATGGAAGCCTCTGGCTGTTTTGGCTTTCCCAGAAAGGGTTTCCGGCAGGGAAGAGAGTGTGAGGACCCAGGTGAACTGAGGGCTCTGAATTGCCTACAAGTTCCATTTCTCATGATAAAGTAGTGCATGAGCAACCTGGCTCATACCAACACCTTTATTTTTCCTTCCTCCTGTTTCTATTATTTTTTTGTCTTGTTGGTTTGTGCTTTTCTGTGTAATTTCAAATCTTATTTGGAGTGAGGAAGAGTTTATCTAAATAACATTAATGACATAAGCTCACTAACCTGTGGGCACACTGGAATTTCTGGTCCTAAATTGCTGGAATTAACCTCGTAGTCAGGGTGCTTGGTTCCACAGACAGATGCTAACTCTGCTTTAAGCAGGAAAGGAATTTATTGGAAGGCTGTCACATCGTTCACAGAATGGGTAGGAAGGCTGAAGAGCAACACAGGAGGAGACGTGGACGATAAGAGAGCCAAGATGGCATCACAGAACAGTCCAGAGGCTGTCACACCCACCTGCTATGGTTCCACTGGCCACAGCTGGACGCCCCCCTCCCTCAGGGGCACTGGCCATCATCTGGGAAGGCCTCCCGCACATCTGCATTCCTCAGCCAAGCTCAAAGTCTCTGGCAGATGCAGCTGGTGGCCTGAACTGCCAGGGAACTGGGGGAGGAAACAGCGGGCCCTCCGGGCTTGGGTCTCCTTATCAGGATTCCCTGCAATAGGAAGACAGGGTAGGCAAGAATGACAAAAGTCCACTTTGCTTGGTGACTTTGTAAGGCCCTAGCTGAGCAGCCATGTGTCTCTTTATGCTCACCTCACTTCCCTGGTTACATTGAGCAGTTGGCAAAACAGAATGTTGGTGTTAGAGTAATTACATTAACATAATATCTATTTCCTTTTCTTTCAAAGTCAGGATTCAAACATGAGTTTCTCATTTAAAATTTTGGAGTCTTTTTATTTGTACTTCTAAATAAACTTGGACAAGGCTGAGGAGTATTTCCTGTCAAATTCTATTGAGACATAAGTTTCAGATTACCTGTGAGTCTTTTTCATTTACAAGAAAAATCCCTTTTGAGGATAAGTTCAAAGAGACTGAATTTTCTAATGTAATTAACCACCGACAATGTAAGATCCTTATTTCATGAATTCTTGAGAGAGATTTTAAACTGTGATAGTGCAAAACCACTGAACTGCTTAACTTGAGAACTAAGTAGATGTCTTTAGTAAATTCTGGTAAAAAAAAAAAAATCGGTGGGGAAACAAAGACATCTCTTTTAGTGGTGTATGAAAAATGATGTAGGTACATACATAAAGTAATTAATATCAACTATGGGCTGATACTCTGCACCCAATTATATTCACAAGCAAGATTTTTGTTTTACTGGATCTGACTCTACACTGAGTGATTACAGAAACATTCCCCATGTTTGTTTTAATCTCCTTTACATTTTATGTCCTGGAGGGTGGTGGTGTTCAATTTAATTTGTCAACCTATGTTAATTTTACAAGAATCCAGATCAAACTGCTGTGTAAACAAGGAGTGCCTTGCAGAGTTTTTTGGTGATTAGGCTGGAGAAGTCACAGCCGAACTCAAAAATATGCTGCCAGGGGTGATTTTTCATTTTTCTTCCTATAATTTTAATGGCTCCAATGAAAGAGCCATTAGGTCCCTAAACCTATCTGTTGACAAGAATCAGATGAGAAACCTGCTAGAAATAAAAGAAATAAACTAAAATAAAATAAAAATTTAAAAATAAACAAATTTTAAAATAAAATAAATAAATAAATAAATAAACTATATGGTGCCTTCCTCAGCCCTATTGAACATATATGCCAAGGATTGTGTGAACCTTCTTTTATTAAATTTTAAAGAATGTTTAACTGACTCAGAAGGCCCAAGAAACTGTATTTTTGCCCCAGGTGACTATTTTCAACCAGAAGTTTGAGAAAAACTCTTCTAAGTTAACAATAGTATCCTTGTTAAAAGTCCTTTAAAGAGCTCTTCCACTACACTGAAACAGTCTAATTAAGCCACTCATATAACAAAGATACCAGCAGTTGCTAAATCCAAAGATTATAATTCCATCTCACGGCAGAAATTTTTAAAGGTGATTTTTTTTCAGCATTTAGCTCGATTCCCAGTTTAGGGGACTCCTGTCCATTCAGCATTTCTTTGCAGAGATACATCATTCATCTGTGAGACTTACTACAATGGGATATTATTTTCCTCAACAGAGGCTGTTATTGAGACTGTGGATTATCAAGGCAGCTGTCCGATTAAGTTTTTATAAAGGATTAGGGGGTTATATGAGCACCCAACAGCTGCACCAGTGAGGATAAAACTGGGGTTCCTAAATCGTATGCTTCTTGGTATATGCAATGAAATGGTATATTCTTTACCCATGCAGCAAAATACTCATATTTAAAGGGAAAATCAAATTAGGAACAAAACCTCATTCATCTGAGAGCAAAACACTGTGTGAACAAAAATGAAGAATAAACAGAAATATATAAAACGTTGCCCTCCTCTGGAGGAGTCTCCCATGGTCTCAGGTGGCATGATGAAAAATTTCAAAACACTAAATAAAATTAAAGATTTAAGGAAAAGTTTGAGGCATTGAAGAAATTCTGCGAGTTAGTGCGTGAGTCACTACTGAAGAATATGGATATCTGCTATGGAATCTCAGAGGCAAGAGCACTTTGGGGCCAGAGGTTAAAGAAGATAGTTGATGTCATTTATCAATGAAGACCTCTGAGAAAAGTCATCAGGATTGTCTGAAGTGCACTGTGTTAAAGTTGAAAGTGACCCAGGAGAACATCTCCTCCTCCAGTGGTCCCTAAACCTATCTGTTGACAAGAATCAGATGAGAAACCTGCTAGAAATAAAAGAAATAAACTAAAATAAAATAAAAATTTAAAAATAAACAAATTTTAAAATAAAATAAATAAATAAATAAATAAACTATATGGTGCCTTCCTCAGCCCTATTGAACATATATGCCAAGGATTGTGTGAACCTTCTTTTATTAAATTTTAAAGAATGTTTAACTGACTCAGAAGGCCCAAGAAACTGTATTTTTGCCCCAGGTGACTATTTTCAACCAGAAGTTTGAGAAAAACTCTTCTAAGTTAACTTTGTGAACTCAGAAAACTAAACATTACACAAGTACTAAATGTGAAAAACAAAAACAAAACAAACCAGATGGGGACAAAGATGCGTATGTGTGTGTGTGTGTGTGTGTGTGAGTGTGTGTGAGTATGTGTATATGTGTGTGTGTGTGATCACCTTCAGGAGGAGCAGGGAGAGAAAAAGTGTGCAAGGTCCAGGGCCAAAGAGCTATGGCCCAGTGTCTTTCTTGTAATTGACCCTCAAGAAATACCTGGTACTGGCTGAATTAAAAATGAAGCAAAGAGGGGCATCTGGGTGGCTCAGTGGGTTGAGCGTCTGATTCTTGATTTCGGCTCAGGTTATGATCTCAGGGCTGTGAGATGGAGCCTCGGCTCTGCGCTGAGTGTCAAGCCTGCTTGAGTATCTCTGTCTCCCCTCTCCCTCTGCCTCTGCCTCTCTCTCTCCCTTGCCCTCTGCCCTCTCTCTGCCCCCCTCATTCTCCCTCTCTCTAAAAAAAAAAAAGAAGAATAAAAATAAAATAAAGAAAATGAAGCAAAAATAAAGAAAATGAAGCAAAAACAAAACAGGTTGTAACCCTCAATGATGACCTATTTATTACCACCTTACATTCAATTCATTTATAAAGTCTCTGTTGGAGACACAGGCATGCACCTTAAAGAGTCTCTTGTGGATTGTGTAGCAAGACTGAGTGAAAACACTCAGTACCTGGGAAAAATGTAAACACCAGGGGAGATTTGAAGTAGAGAGTTGAAATTTAAGAAAAGGAGACTCCGGGCTGTGTCACAGAGAACATATCCCGATGCTTATATTAGATTGTGGTAGATTTTGCTAAAGCATGTGGTAGAATGAATAGTTCACAAAATAATTTTAAACTGGCTTCGAAGACCTTGAAGAAAATTACTTAAAAGTAGCCCAAGCCCTCAGCAAACCACAGAAACATAAACTGCCATCTGGGGGATAATCTCACTGTGACAGGATGGAGCAGATGACCTAATGCTTTCTCCACCAGCTCCCACCACGCATGCTCAGCTTCTCTGCCTTCCTCTGCCAGGGGCACTTTCTAAACTTCAGTGTGTGTATGTGTGTACATCTTTTTGCCAAAGAAATGCCTGTATCGTATCCTAGTACATTCTAAAATTCTCTTTTCATACAGACTCCCGCTTTTTAAAAAGATTTTATTTTATTTTATTTATTTATTTGAGAGAGAGAGAGCAGGGGAGGGGTAGAGGGAATGGAGAGAGAGAATCTCAAGCAGACTCCACGCTCAGCATGGAGCCTGACA
The DNA here is from genome assembly GCF_002201575.2 of Neomonachus schauinslandi. Classification (NCBI taxonomy): domain Eukaryota; kingdom Metazoa; phylum Chordata; class Mammalia; order Carnivora; family Phocidae; genus Neomonachus; species Neomonachus schauinslandi. The sequence continues at coordinate 56,471,774 of NC_058403.1, forward strand.
CAGGGCTCAATCCCGAGGTCATGACCTGAGCCGAAACCAAGAGTCAGACGCTTAACCGACTAAGCTACCCAGGTGCCCCTCCCCACTATTTTAATATTGAATTTGTGAGTCACTTTACTAAAAAGTTGATTTACAAAACAAATAGGAATAATAATGTTTTGACATTAATGGTTTATTTCTTGACTTTTTGAGTATACACACATGCACACACACACACACACACACTATATATATTTTTTTTTTAATACCAGCATCGGAGGCTACTAGGAACATCAAATTGTCACTAAATTTTTTTTCAAACAAAATATTTCAAATGTATTTTTTTGCTGTGGGCATAGCTTGAAAAATGCATGCCTTGACATTTTTCACAGGACCAAATCCATGGGAAGGGTGAGTCAACAACCATGATGAAATCATGACTCTACTAGACTCGGGAGAGACGGATGCAACACGTCATACTTTGCTAATGGATCCTATCAGAGTGGGGTCCCAGCCACCTGGAACCTATACATATCACTCAGGATGCCAGGATGAATGTAGAGTTCATAGTGAAAGAAAGGAAAAAGAAAGATTACTGTTTCTCAGAGCTGATTAGAGTGAAAATGTAATTATATGTATTATTATATTATATGTAATATATATAATATAAAATTATATATATATATAATTTTTTCAATTGTCTATATTTCCATATCTATATATCTATATCTCCCATATACGTGTACATAGGCAGTAGGGAATTTTTGTTTTAGCATGTAGATTTACTGTTTGTACCAGTTGAGTTTAAGATGACAAAAAATAATAATAATAACACCTACTAAATGCCAGCATTGGACGTTATCCAAATCAGTCTTCATAGCAACCCTATGGTTATCATTTTTTCCCCAATTTATAGGGGAGGAACCCAACCCAAGTCTCAGAGAGGTTAAGTAACTTGTCCAAAGGCACACAGCTATTAAGAGATAAGTCAGATTTTGGCCTCGGGCTTATCTTTTCCCAAAATTTTTATTCAAAATTTTATGTTGCGATTAAAATATTTATTTTTGTTTCATAATAGTGACAACATGCAATCTGTGAGGCAAGGGTCTTTGAGGCAGAGAATGTGGTGTACGTGGCAGAAAGGGAAGGCCATGTGAAGGCCCAGTATCGTCATTTTCTCGCATTGAATTTGGGCTGGAGCCACCACACTTCTGCAACAGCGTCTCAGGAAAGATCGCTAGGCAGGGGCTCCCCGTCCACCAGGTCAGGGTTTAATACCCATCACACACCTTGTCTTCATTCGCATGGGGCTAACCCACACTCGGGGCCTGCGTTCTTCTGTAAGTCTACAATGAATTAGAGTCAGACTGGCTTAGCAGCACAAAGTACTGAGCAAAACTCTTTTGAAACGCAAAAATAGTTTCTGGCAACAGAAACCAAGTTTTCATGCGTATTTTACCTTATTTAGAGATGGAAGCTGGACCCCAGAGACCCTGTCAAACCAGAACTTCATGTTAGTGAATCTTTGTTGAGATAAAAGAGCATGTCCCACCCCAAAGATGTTAAACACAGGTCATATCCATAACCGTAGTTTCTATTTTCTGGCAGAGTTGAATAAAATTTCCTACTATTTTTCTATTAGGAAAAGCAGCATCTCACATGACAAGAAAGGCTTTTGTAACAAATTCGCAAACTTGGAATAATTTTTATTGAAAGTTAGGCTTACGTGGTTATTAAAAGGCACATTTGTGTTGGACTGGGGGCCCATTTTACACTGGTCTCTGGAGAAGGAACTGGAGGGAAGAAAATTTTTTCTATTTTCTTGTCTCTGCAACGTGCATTCAGTTTGAGTTTTTCCCACTGAGAGGCAGGCGGGACCAGCGAGCCAAGACCAAGAAAAAGCTTGCGTCAGAGCTTACAGTTGAAAACTGAAGCCATGATGTCTCCCATTTTCAGCTTTAGTTGCTTAACCCTGTGTCATGAATTTTAGGCAGGGCAGGCAGGAGACAGGGGGACAGGATGCCACTTGGCTCGTGTGTAGCACTGTTCAGAGCCTTTAAAACCAAGCATGTTTGGAGTGCTGACCCTGGTTCTGCCATTCTTTAATTCAACCTAGAACCACAGATTTAGTCAAACTTATTTTTCTCTTCTGACATGAAGAGTAACTTGAAGCTAATTGCCCAGACTGGAAATGGAGCAAGTGGTTCCAAAAACAGAAGTGGGCTACGCATGCACAGGGGAGTGGATAAAGCTCAAAGTCGCCTCATGCACGTTGATTCAGAAAGGAACGGACGCTGTTGATGAAATTTATCACACAAGATGGGATTGAGAGCAAATCCTTCATCCTAAAAAGGACAGAAACCCAGAAGGGAATGACTGGGGAGAATGAGTCACTAGCAGCTGTTAAGAATCATAGACATCTATTCCTGATTTAACTCTCTCCTTTATCTGCCCCAGAAGCCCGAGGTTCTCAAACTCTGGCTGCTCGGAATCAGCTTGAGGGCTTGTTAAAATACGGATTGCTGAGCCTGATCTTCAGAGTTTCTGATTCAGTGGGTCTGGGTGGGGCCAGAGACTCTCATTGCTTGCGTTTCCTGGTGATGTTGCTGCTGGCCAAGGGTACCGAACTGTAAGAACCCGGGCTCTAGGTAATACCCGTTTCAGAATTTAGCCCAAGACCAGTTTATCTACCAGGAAAACCAGCGCAATATTTTTTTAAAAAAATGGTACTGTCATGGTAAGCTAAAAGCCGGAAGGAGAAGCCAAAGGACCATATTTTATCGAACAAGTGATGCCCCCTATTCTGGGGGATATCCGGAGAATTCTCACAAGATTCAACCCAGGACCAGAGCAATGTGGGCCAAGGTTGGCCTGTCCTTGGGGAGGCAGGAGAAGGTGTCAGTTCACTGGTGCCAGACGATTTAGATTTGAGACCCCAGTCTACCCCCTAAGGGTATGAACTCGTTCAGTCACTTAGCATTTCTTTTTTTAAAAAATGTAGTGTTCCATGATTCGTTGTTTGCGTATAACACCCAGTGCTCCATGCAGTACGTGCCCTCTTTAATACCCGTCACCAGGATAACCCATCCCCCCACCCCCCTCCCCTCTAAAACCCTCAGTTTGTTTGACTCAGAGTCCATCGTTTCTCATGATTCGTCTCCCCCTCCAATTTCCCCCCCTTCATTAGTGCTCACCATAGCACATACCCTCCCCAATGTCTATCACCCGGCCAGCCCATCCCTCCCACCCCCCACCACTCCAGCAACCCTCAGTTTGTTTCCTGAGATTAAGAATTCCTCATATCCCACTTAGCATTTCTAAACTGCAGTCTCCTTACATGTAAAAATCAGGAAAATGATACCACTGATCTGGAAAAGAGATGTTTAGAAATCTTTAGCATAGTGGTTCATGTGTAATAAGGCTTGGGTAAATGCTAGCTAATTAGGTACTGTTTAATAATATAATTAGTCATATCCCACCCATTATTATATAGCCTGTATGTATAACACTTTTACTACATTCTACAAATTTTGAGGCCTGTCTCATCTTCAGGTATTGGAAACTGAGGCACTGAGAGGCTAAGTATCTTGCCCGGGGGCATCCTATGGGGCTCTCTGAAGTTAATGCCCCGCAATGCCCGCTATTAGCATCATTCTAATCCCAGATATTTAAGTGTGATCTGATCCAGACCTTCTGGACAGCCGTCCCCGAGAACCTGGCCATCCTCCTCAGGATTAAAGGAGGAGGTATTATTACTTCAGCTCCCCCTGGAGTCTCGCTCTGCCTTTTTTGGCCCACAAGCTGCCGTATGTAGTTTGTGTCTGAAATGGAAAATTTCTGTAACACAATACTCAGCTCTGATCCCCACAGACTCTCTCTAGCTTTTTTTTTTTTTTTCGTTTGGGTTAAACTATGACTTCATAAGCAAAAAGAAGCCTCATTTCCCAGTGTTCTCAGCAAATTCATAAACATTACAGATTCAAAACCCTCCGGTTCCAAGGAATTCCAAAGAATTAATTTCCTTTTTCTGAAAAAGCAGACCGATGACTGAGAAGTGAGAAGAGAAATGGGAAAATTAAAACTACCTGCCCTTCAGGACCCGTGGCTCTGCGGGGGGCCGTCTTCTTCTCCCGCTCCCCTCCCCCAGCGTGGTGTGCTCCCCCGCACTCCCATAGGTGCCCGGAAGGAACGACAAGAAAGCATGGTCCCCTTAGCTTGATGACCCTGCCTGAACCTGGGTGTGTTGGACAACCAAGCAATGGAAAGCAAGGGTTAGAGGTTCGATCCATTGACTCACTAGCATTTTTCCCTCCTAGAGCATGAACCCTCCACAAACCGTGTCTACTGCGAGCCTGGACAAATCTGAACAGAGCAGTGGGTTTCCACGGAGGGATTTGCCCCTCTGACAAGCTGCTCCGGCCGAGCGGCAGACTGCGCAGCTTCTGGAGCCCAGCTGTCTGGCTCTGATTCCCAGCTCTGCCCCCTGACTAACTAGCCCTGTGACTTTGGGCGGGTTGCACAACCTCTCCATGTCTTCCGTTCCTCATCCAGAAATGGGGCTCGATCCCTACCTTGTAAGATTTTACAAGGAATAAGTTATTTAAGACATTATAGAGTGTTCAGGAAAGTTCCTGGCACATAATAAGCTCTCCAGGCATTGCTGTTGTTATTACTACTAGTTCTACCCTAGGGCAAGTAATGGAGCATTTCTGGCTACATTTGCTCAAGAAAAACATAATGGCCTCATAGAAAGGAAGGAAGCAGTGTGGTGTCCTGGTAACAGGGCAGCTTTGGAGTCAGGCAGCCCTGAGTTTGACCCTTAACACAACGACTTGCGTTGAGTGACCTCAGGCAAGTTATGAGCCTCTTTGGGATCCAGTTTTCTGTTTATAAAACAGAGATAGTAACACCTACCTCCTAGGGTTCCCGGGAGAATCCAACGAAGTACTGTTTGAGAAACACTTGACCCTCGGTCAGCAGCCAGGGAGTGGGAGTTATTACATGGTAAACTGGTCACATGAATAAAGAGACCCATTAACTGCTGAAACCACTTATGACCACCCTATTCCATACAACTGACTAAACTAATTCCAACACCTAAGATTCTTTAAAAAAAAAAAAAAAATACAGTGTTTTGACTTAGGATTTTTCAACTTTATGATGGTGCAAAAACAATATGCATTCAGTAGAAACCATACTTCAGGGGCGCCCGGGTGGCTCAGTCGTTAAGCGTCTGCCTTCGGCTCAGGTCATGATCCCGGGGTCCTGGGATCAAGCCCCGCACCGGGCTCCCTGCTCAGCGGGGAGCCTGCTTCTCCCTCTCCCTCTGCCTGCTGCTCACCTGCTTGTGCTTGTGCTCTCTCTCTCTGTCAAATACATAAATAAAATCTTAAAAAAAAAGAAACCATACTTCGTATTTGGAATACTGGGATCTATTCCCAGGCTAGCGATATGCAGTACAATACTCTCCCATAGCTCCCAGGCAGCCCCCCGCCCCGTCCCGATTACGAGGGTAAGCAACCCCTCCACTTACAACCATTCTGTTTTTCACTTTTGGTACAATTCAATAAAGGACATGAGACATTCAACATTTTCTTATAAAATAGGCTTGATGTTAGATGATGTTGCCCAACTATAGGCTAATGGAAGTGTTCTGAGCATATGTAAGGTAGACTCGGCTGAGTTGTGATGTTCTGTAAGTTAGGTGCATTACATGTATTGCCGACTTAGGATATTTTCAGCTTACGAGGACTTCATCGGCTCGCAGATCCCGCTGTTAGCGGAGGAAGTACTGTATTATCAAAGAGTACAGGATAAAACAGCAGTCTCTGTACATTTTTCTGTCTTGTGTTAAACTTGGTTTGCTGTCTGGATTTATAAATCACTCATCACCCCTACCCCCAATTTAGCCTCTTTTCTTTATCAATCGCATTTTTGTTCCAGCATATGCATGGAGATATGGGATTTTACCAGGTTTCATAAAGGAACTATGATGAAAGTACTCCCCAGACGTCGAGATTTCAACCTCCAGAGGGTATGAAATTCTGTGATGAAACAAAGGTCCTTAGGGCATCACAAGCAGGGTAGCGGTGTCGCTCCGTGTCAGGGATCACGGATTCTGTGACACTGTATTAAAACTGTGTTCCAAGGGGAGCCTTTGACAAAGAATGAGCAGCCCCTGGAGTTGTGCAACAACATAGCTCTGATCCCCAAACACAGAACATAAGGTCCACTCAACTCAGACTTGGACCATAACCCCCCTTACTTCTCATGAGTCAGACTCTGTCTTCCAAGCCTTCATTTATACTTGCTGAGGGAGAATGTGTTAATCCCTGGGTGATCTAGTCATGAAGAAGAATTGCAGAATCACCCATTCTGAGAGTTGAAAGACCTACACAGGTCATCAGGCCAACCCTCTGCAGTGCCCCAGGGGAACTTGTCAGCGCAGTTCCGATTTGCCTTTTGTTGGTGGGAAAACCACTTCCCAGGAGTGCTAGAATTCCCCCACCTGACCTGTCATTCTCCCAGCAGGAGGGTGGGGAAAACCAGGAGACATGAAGCACCCTTTGCCCTTGGCTGCCTCCACCAGCATCAGTGTTTGAAGTGCCTAGGTGTGACTTGCAGGATTTCCTGAAGATGTGGGAGAGAGTAATGATGTCACCACTCAAGGTGCAGTGAGAAGGAAAAGGATGAATCCAAACACCAGTGGAGGGAGATAATGGAAAGAAATTATTCCAGGAACCCTAACCAAGCGGATGTTCCTTTGCTTTTATGCTTTCGCTTACCCACACTGCACTCGCTTCTTCCGCAACAGTGTCATCGAAAAGGCACTTTAGAGCTAAAAGCAAAATTACCTGGTCCTGCAGCTCTCAGTTTGCAGTTGAGGAAACGAGTCCCAGATGTCAGGCAGCATGAAGCAGCCAGGAAAGAGGATTGATCCGGAAGTCACTTAGGTTTTCAGCTGCCTGTAGAAAGAGAGAGAAATGTATTCGGGTCAGAGCAAGTGGAATTTTTAACTCCATTATATAGATAAAAAAGGTAAGCTCAAAAGTAAATGATGATACATTTCTTCTCTGGTTCTTACACTACTCTGCTGGGTTGGGCATTGCGGCAGGGCTTGAGCTAAAAACCAGAGGCAGCTTCTATCAAGCAGTTCCCTGAAATGGAAACTGATAGTTGGGGGCGCAAGACATGGTCCCATCCTTTGAATCTTGGGGTAGAAGGAAAGCCAGCGTCCAACCAAATGTGAATCTACATTTCACTGTTGTTTCTTTCTCTGCACGCACACAGGCACACAGGTACTCACACAGCAAGTGGCAAGAACAGACATCTGCAGTGAGAACACTTTTTTTTAAAATACTTTATTTATTTATTTGACACACAGAGAGAGAGAGAGAGAGAGCACGCAAGCACAAGCAGGGGAAGCAGGAGAGGGAGAAGCAGGCTCCCTGCCAAGCAGGGAGCCCGATGCGGGGCTCGATCCCAGGACCCTAGGATCATGACCTGAGCTGAAAGCAGCCGTTTAATGGACTGAGCCACCCAGGCGCCCTGAGGACACTTTTTTTTATATCATACCTGTGCCCATCTTTCCCAATGTCACATTTTCTCCCTCTGTAAATTAAGGATTATGATGATGTCCTTCATATAGCATTGTTGTATAGTAAAATAAAATAATGAAGTGTGACTGCTTTTTTAAACCATGAAGCAGTAATTCTTCAGTAATTTGGTTCAAGAACATTCTTAAGAACTTAATGAATGCTAAAGACCCTCACCAAAATTCCCACATGTAGACATGAAGTTTTGCACGTAATTTCAGAGGGTTCACAGACCCTCTGAAGACCTCAGCTTAACACCTCCTCTAAAAGTGCTTACCAAATGTGGAATATTCCAGTCTAAACACTCCAGTCTGAAAATTCCAGAATTTTTCCAACTTGGCATGAACTAGGTGTGTGACATTCATTTATTTGATAAACCTTTACTTGGACCTTACTAGGTACTGGGCCTGTAGGAGCACAGACATCCTTATCTTTTAGGAGTTAACAATCCTAAAGGTGTATTAAAGCCAAAGAGTTCCTACGCATGCATTGTGTCAATTGAGGAGGTCACTTCACTCTGACATCTGGCTTTATAGCTCCTGTCTGGTTACTCTGGTCAGTTAGAGGGCAGTGTAGTCACAGCTAATTTGAGACAGGAAACCTGTATACAAAATGTCAAGGGACGTTTTCCAGCTCTATGAAGGTGTTCTTTTCCCCAGAAAGATCTGAGTGCGGACAACCAGAGGGAAGCTGTGTTCAGCTTTGGGTGAAACACTATTCCTCACAGTCCTGGGGTCTCCTAGTAAGAACCCTGCATGCCAGTAAAAGGACATCTGTAAACATCTGCCATTCTTCCACATTCTACTAAGTAGCATCTTGTAGATTATTGCTGCCAAACTAGAGAATCAAATATTTCTGGTCATATAACCCCAAATCAGAAACGGGCATTTTCACTATGAGCAAAGGTTTTCTTTTTTCTTTAATTTTCTTTCCTTTTAAATTCCTGTCATCTAGGTTTTAAATTACTCTACCATTTTCAAGTTTGAGGAATCAGAAAAAAGCATATTTTCTTTATCTGAAAATAAGGATAATAATTGTGACTTCTGCATTTAGTTGTGAGATTACATGAAATTTTTTTTTTTTGCCATTCTAATTCCTTTAGTTTTTTATTTTTTTTTAATTTTTAATTTAAATTCAATTTAGTTAACATATAATATATTATTAGTTTCAGGGGTAGAATTTAGTGATTCATCAGTTGCATATAACACCAGTATTCATTATATCAAATGCCCTCCTTAGTGTCCATCACCCAGTTACCCCATCCCCCCACCTCCACTCCCCAACCCTCATTTTGTTTCCTAGAGTTCAGCATCTCTTATGGTTTGTCTCCCTCTCTCTTTTTATCTTATTTTTCCTTCCCTTCCCCTATGTTCATCTGTTTTGTTTCTTAAATTCCACATATGAGTGAAATAGTATGGTATTTGTCTCTCTCCGACTGACTTAGAAATAAGTCAGCATAGCATAATACCCTCTAGTTCTATCCACGTCGTCACAAATGGCAAGATTTCATTCTTTTTGATTGCTGAGTAATAATTCCATCGTGTGTGTGTGTGTGTATACACATACCACATCTTCTTTATCCATTCATCTGTTGATGGACATCTAGGCTCTTTCCATATTTTGGCTATTGTGGACATTGCTGCTATAAACCTGAGATATGGTTTAATCAGGTACTCAGAATTATTCCTGGCACTTAGTGATAGCTCAACAAATGGTAACAATTATGAATATCATGACCCCATTCCAGCTGTATCCTTAGCTATTGTCAGAGGCCGTGATTTTAGCAGCAATGAGAAACATGTTTTGTTGTCGCTGTTATTCTCCAGAATATCATTTTAAAAATACGGCCACTAAATTTGTCTGCAGAGATGTTAATCTTTGTGACGACTGAGGCTTGATTTTCCAAGCTCCGGATTGAGAGGTATATTAATTGGGTTTTATAGGGGAAGCAGATGGAATTTGGGAAGAGCTGGTAAGATGTGATAGAGGGTGAGGCTTGGAAGTCAAATTAGAAGTGAAGAAACAGAGAGAGAGAGATGATTGATCCTCACTGGGAGTGCCTAGAAGACAATTAGGAAAAGGCGAGAGTAGAAGGCAGAAAATAGGTGCCCTTTCCCTTATGAGGAGGGAAATAGGACGAATGGTCTCACTTCATTTTGGATGGTTTTGACTAGAAACTGGATTGCAAGAATAAAACAGAATTTCTGCATGGAGGGGGATTGGGAAATGGTGACATATGCCAAGGAGAACTGACGTGTTCTCATAAAATCCTGTCCTATCCACCTAGACTTAATGGCTGCCTTTCCTACGTGCATACAGTTTGTAACAAGTGTTTTCCACATGCAAGGAAGGTCTAATTCTCTGTAAACAGCAGAGGAAGGTTCTGATGCATTTGAAGAGGAAAGAAATGGAAGAGTACAGTTGGTGAGATCTGTGGTGCTGACAACATGACCTCAAGAGAGCCCTTTTCTGTCTTGGTCCAAGTCCTAACCCATGAATGGAAACACGGGAAGTGACCAGCCACAGGAATTCAGGGACTTCAGGGGAGCTCATTCATCGGTGAAGCCGTCCACCCCCACCCCCACCTTCTGGTCTGGCCACAAATACGTGAATCACCGCGGTGGCAATGCTCACAGACACTTGCTGGCCAAATATCCATTCAACTGCCAGCAGTGGAAACATCCTCCGGCGCACCCTCAGCACCCAAACTCTCCTGCACTCCTCGGGTCTGCTCCGCCTTGCCGGCTGATTTTACATTTTCTCACTGGGCCTACGTGCGGAGGTCCTCTGAGACAATACTTAGATTCATGTCTGGAATGCTTCAACATACCATCGAACCAACTCCCACTCTCATTTTTGCCTAAGGGAGAGATTGGCAAATGCCCAACGAGCCCTCCGGCCACCAGTGAGCCATGTCTTCTGTCTTTAATTATGGGCCCTTGGGTGAACCGCTGCCTTCCATTCACCTCTGACCCGTGGTCAGACATGTGGCCGGGAGTGTTGCCAAATGGAAATTGTTAGTGAAGATCCATATTTAACAGGATGTTTATTTGTGACCTAAGAACAGCTTAGGTCTTGGGCTTGACTTTTGTTTAGTATATGAGATCAACCTTGTATGTGAAATCTTGTGTTTGGATGTGGCTTGGCCTAGGGAAGAGAAAAGAAACCGTCCCCTCCTGAGTTCCTTTATGAGCACCTGGGCCAAAAGAAGGATGGGGAAACCAGTCCAAATATTAGGGCCTAAGGGCCTGGGAAGGAGTCCAATGCCCAAATAAACATTTGCACTTGGGTCTGAAGCCTTGCTCGCCTACGATGTCATACACCTTCCTCTCCCCATATGCTGACATCCCAGAGATTATGAAGACAACCTCTTTTATCTCACAAGACCCTATCAACCAAATGTTCATCACCTGCCTGTCCTCAATCTGAACATTTCATTGCTCTAAATCAAGGTCGGTTGGAGTTTCACCAATATATTCCCAAATAACCGAGCCAAAGTGCCCATGGCCTGCATGAGTCTGTACAACCTCAGGGGGCAAGGACGCTGGAGAATTGGACTTCCTCATCCCCAAGATTTCCCAAGCCAAAAACACACATGGAAAACCGTACATACACTCAGCTTTCTGGGCGTGCAATTCTGCCCACAGCCTGCTGCTTTGGAAAGTTTTCCCATCAACCCCTTGGGTTTTGTTCCAGCTCTACACTGGGTGATCTTTTGCCATTCTGTTCAGCAAGTGTTTGGGCAGATGGATGCAAGTCGAAACACACATGGTTTATACAAGACGGAGATTAAGAACCCTACTGCCTGGGCTATGCCTGATCCGTGATCGCCACGAGTGTCCTCGTGGTTTAGAAGAGAAAGATAAATTAACCCATAGAATCCAGTGTTGCGTTTTAGCTCTTTCGTTTTCTTAGCTTCTAATATAATTTCACAAACCTGACTTCACTTGCAAGTATTCCAACATAGCATTGTAGAGAGAGAAGCAGGATCTTCAGTTCATAACTGGAAGACTGGGGCAATGAGAAAGACAGGCCGGAGCCTCACAGCCGAGAATCCTCGGCTGCGTCTAGAGGCCCCTATCTCCCTCAGCAGAAGGTGCTTCCTCTGGGCAAGGTTCTCATTACATCAGCAATGTATTTTTCCAGATACCAGCCTCTCTTGGGATGTAGAAACTGCCTGGGGAAACATTTATCATCCCTAAGCAGGAATTTAGATCTTTGTTTGCCCATTACATTTTCTTCTAATTTCTCCGTGTGTGTGTGTGTGTGTGTGTGTGTGTGTGTGTACCCTTTTCCTTAGAGACTATCTATTAGTAAGACCTTTCGGATTTAGCTTGACATTTATTTGTTACTATTTTTAATGCAAATGTTAAGTGGCTGTCCTCTGAGAATCTGTAACTTTCCTGTTATATTTTATTTCCAGGAGCAACGATTCTCTTGGCGCACACAAACACACACACACACCCTCTTATGAGACTATAGAAACACACACACTTGGGAAAATGCTGGACAGTGTACTAAAACCTTTTATGTTATTATAGGAATACTGTGATAAAGCTTGTATTCCTGTACCCATTTCACAAATGGAAAACTTATTTAGAGATATGAAGTGACCTGCTAATGTCACAGAGCTAAAATTAGAACCCAAAAGTAAAAATCTGCTTCTCAACCCAGGAACTTGCCCGTATATGCTGTGAGGCTCCTTATGGAAGATGAGCAGAGAAAGGTAATGTTAAAATCCTAGTCCCAGCAGGCTAATCAAGGATCCGATTGCCCTCAGAGAAGAGCGGCCTCAGCACAAAACAGTAACTGGTCCAAGTCCAGTAAGCCGGAGTCGAGGTTGGGGAGTCCCTATAGCAAAGACATGGAGCCTAACAGCTTTGTGGTACCCCGGACCCCTCCCCAAGACTCCTCACACACCAGTGTGCACCTGTCTTTTTCCCCATGTTCTGGTATAGCTCAACCCACTCAGGTTGGTCAGTCTGCAATCCTGGACCTTGAGAAGGAAGAGTCTGTGTCTAGGTAAATGTATTTACCTAGAAATCTCATTTCCTAGAGCTGCTGTAACAGTGACATACACTGGCTGGCTTGTACAACAGAAATTTATTGTCTCATAGTGCTAGAGGGTAGAATTTCAAATCGAGGTGTAGACAGTTTGGTTCCCTCTGAGGGCCAAACGAGGGAAAATCTTTTCCATGCTTCACTTCTTGGCTTCTGGTGATTTGCTGGCTGACTGCAGCGTTCCTTGGCCTATAATGCATCACTCCGATCTTGGCCTTCTTTGTCACATGGTGTTCTCCCTCTGTGTGTGTCTGTCTCTGTGCCCAAACTCCCACTTTTTATAAGGACACCCATCGTTCTGGATTAGGGCCTACCCTAATGACTTCATCTTAATTTGATCATCTGTAAGAATCTACTTACAAAAAGGGTCACATTCACAGGTATTGGTGGTTAGGATCTCAGCATCTTTCGGTGGACACAATTCAATCCATAACAATAAAGACCGTGTTTCTTCTTGAAAATCATCTCTTACTCTGAAACCGTCATCTCTGACATACCTACCTTGGTTTCACCTACCTCAAACATAACGATTAACTTCCTTTTATAAAGATCGACTTTATCCCATTAGGTTTTTAAAATTTCTGTATTTTGACAAATGACCCTTTGGATTTAGTACAGAATACCCCCATGGCTCCCCTCCACAAAAAGGTAAATGCTCTCCTAAAATACAAAGTTGCTATCATTATGGGGATTTTTCTTCTGTCTTACTTGTACTATAAACTCTGTTCGCTTACATCGTGGAGAACAAGTAACATACTTAAAATGGATCAAAATCTGTATTATTATTCATTATTATTATTATTATTCAGAAGGAGACCTGGTTCAGAGGAAAGTTTTTTCCAGCGTGATTCTGGAAAAGTTCTACAAGTTGTATTTTCCAAAGGATTTAACCTTATCTTTCTGATTTATTTTTTAAAATAAATTGCTTTTTTATTTTCTATAGTAGAAGAAAGATTTTTTTAAAAAAGGGGGGTCAGGGGAGGGGGAAGGGGTAAGAAGAAGAGAGAAAAGAGGAGGAAAAGGAAGCCCACAAAAGGGTGCGCGTGCAAGTGCCTATGGCTACAGGTGTCTGTGATGGTGTGTTTACCCCAAAGCTGGAAAACGTTTTGAAACTCTGTCAGCTGTCTGGTCTCCGGGCTCAGAAGTGCCTGCATCATCCCTGTCCTAGCCAGACCCTGGGAATGACTTGCTTCTTACAAAGCAGTCTGTGCCGGGGACCCAGCCAAGTCTAAATTCTTTTTTTTTTTTTTTTTTATTTGCAGTAGCACTTTTCTCAGTTCAGATTCACAGGTGAAAGTATAAGAGAACATCCAACGTAGCTTTCCTCATCAAAGGGCTTCCCTATAGCCCGAGAACGTATCTGTTTGCCTTATACATCCCCAGGCCTCAGGGCAAGACAGTATTTCATTACAGAAACACCTCACAGAGCCTTTCTCCGCACGCTTTCTTCAGAGGCCCTCCACTGCCCCGCCAAGGGAGGGCTGGGGCCTGTGAGGACTGTAGTTTGGGTTTTCTCCTCACAGAGAGAGAAGGCTTAGCTGGGGCCGGGAACCTCTCCTCTGTCCACGCCCATTCGTATGTAGATCAAACACCTCTGATTCCCAGTATATTTTCCCTGGGTTTAAGCATAGAGGCAAACAACTACAGTAAACAGATAAGTACTTACTTTCTTGCTACCGGGATTGAATTGGTGGAAGCTGGAGACTAGTCCTTGGTGGAGACAAGCGGGAAATTCAGGGCTCTGACAGCGTTACTCAAAGTGCAGCCTGAGAACCACTTTCAGCAGAATCAACTGAAAAGCTTGTTAATAAAAATTAACCAGGTTTCCCAGGTTCTGCTTCAAACCAACATCATCAGAAATTCTTGGAGCGGGGACTAAGGAATCTCATTTTTATTGCTTCCCAGGTGCTTTCAATGCACAGTAAGCTATGAGAGCCACCGCATGACCCAAATGTATGTGAGCAGCCAAGGCTTATGCGAATATGGATCCCAGCATGTACCTAGGTGTCCCTTGAGGACCCAGAAAATCAGTGACTTGTCACGTCAGTTTAGAGAAAGTTGGACTTTGGATAGGGTCTTACTTGACTCCTGACTTCTCTGCAAAGTGCATCTCTATACATCAGCGCTTTCTTCAGCACTTCGCATGCCCTCCACGCTATTGGATTGCTGTGATGGGTTTACCCGAATTCCTTTTTCAGGCAGAGACAGTGGCTTATTACCTCTGTTGCTTTCTATATCCTTGCCTGGCAGAGCTCCTGCCTAATAAACCTTTGTTGATTAAATAAATAAACATAGCTGCTTTACCCCTCAGAAACTTGGCAAGCAAAGGATTTGTGTTTGATCTCAGTAAACTATTGGGATTCACGATAGTGTAGGTTTAAGATGAGGCCGGGTCTGATTGGACGTTTAGCCTTATTCCTAAGATCCCTAAACAGTAGAGTTTCATCACAGATGCTACCACCATCATCTTTCTTTTTTAATTGATGTATAAGTTGCACACGATGTGACACTGGTTTCAAGTGTACAACACAGTGATTCAACGTCTCCACAAGTGTAGCTCCCATCGGTCACCATGCAGACGCCATCACAACGCCATTGGCTGTATGCCTTATGCTGTGCCTTCCATCCGGGTGCCCTAGCCATTCCGTAACTGGAAGCCTGTACTTCCTTCTCCCCTTCACCCATTTTCACCCCCCACTCCCCTCCCCTCTGCAATCACCAGTCTGTTTTTTTTTTTTTTTTTTTTAAGATTTTATTTATTTATTTGAGAGAGAGAATGAGATAGAGAGAGCATGAGAGGGAGGAGGGTCAGAGGGAGAAGCGGACTCCCCGCCGAGCAGGGAGCCCGATGCGGGACTCGATCCCGGGACTCCAGGATCATGACCTGAGCCGAAGGCAGTCGCTTAACCAACTGAGCCACACAGGCGCCCCACCAGTCTGTTGTCTGTAGTGATAGGTCTGGTTCTGCTTTTACTTTTTCGCTTGTTTTGTGTTTTAGATGCCACGTCATCTCTCGAGTTGGAAACTTGTTTCTGCACTCTCTTCTCACCCCTGCTTCGAAAGGATATGTTGCTAGCAGGTAGCAGGAAGGGGCCCAGATGGCTGTTAGAGAGTTGCAGATGCTGTTTAGTTGCCATATAGACTCGGTACTCAAGTGCCCTGTCCGCCCAGCCAAGGCCTAGGAAAGCTACCAAGGAACTAGGAGGCTGCGGCTCTCCGCATCTTGCCGCTCCCTGTGCACCGGGCCCACAGACTCCAAAGAGGAAGAAGGCCAGTGCCCGGGAGAGCCTCAGGCTTGACCGCTCCTCCCTCCCTGTGGAACACTCCTGGGCTCTCAGGTCGCCTCTGTGAGGGTCTGGGAGGCGTCTGGTGGCGATAGGCGACTGCAGGAATGAGATCCACTGCAGGTGTTTCTCTGAACTTGCTCTTGCTGCAGAGTTATGTCCTGACTAGTGACGCTTCGGGGATGGTTTAGTGGGTTCGGAAATTAATAAAGTCAGAAAGAAACAAACAAATGTGATCATCAGTCCTGGTACTAGCAAGCGCTCTATCTCCAGGAAACTGAGATGGGACAGGAAAACACCGGGCTTGAAAGCGCTGAGTGGTTTGGCACATCTGGCTTGAGATGTGCTGACTGAGGAAGTGCCAGGACCAGAAATATGAGGAGGAATATGGGGTCCTGGGAAAGGGCACCTCCCCCGAGGCTTGGGGTGGTTTTCAGGGCTTTTTTCTGTTTTCATCTTGAAAAAGAAAAAAAAGAAAGCTGAAATAAAGCTGACTTGAAATAATTTCAGTCATGTGCATATCCTAACTCTGGCACATTCTTTGTCCTGTTAACGGCTCCTTATTTCAAAGAACACTGTCAATTTATAAGGCCCAAACTTCATGGCGTTTTTAATTTAAACAGAGGGTTTTGCCAAACCTAGCCCTAAGAGAAATATTTTCATTATCCAGCTCTCTGATCGACTCCGCAGCTCGGGTGTGGTTTCACTCTCCAGTTCAGCAAGGTTCTGGCTGCTCAGCAGCAAACCCCGCGGACGGCCTTGAGATGTGAACACGCTGCCGATGCTTGCATCTGATACGAGAGACACGCCATAGGGAGTGGGGTGCAGAAGTGGGAGAACCAAATTAAGATTTATATTTAATAGTGTTATATGTGCTATAAAGAAAAGGAAGGTTTGAATCATAACAATTCCTAATAATCATGAGAATCATAGCTATCAATTATGGAGCACTGACTATTGCAGCAGCCTACCCTGGTGGCTTTATGGATGCGTCATCCTCCCAACAACCTTAGGAGTAGATACATCATCATCATCATCATTATCACCATTTACAACTATAGCAGAAGAGCAGACAGATCAAATGAAGGTGGCTCGGCCTCTCATTTTGTCAGATGCATGGTGGGTCCGCACCTTCAGAAAACAAGCTTCAAGAACCCAGGTCTAACCTCCCCGCCTCCCCGCCTCCAGAGATTAAAAAGGTGAGTAACAGTGGAAGCAAATCACATGGAAAGGCATGTAGATGACATTCTAGAAAGACTAACAAGTCAAGAAGTAGGGGTTGAAGATGCAGAGTGTGAGGGCTGAAGGTGGGACCTGAATTTGCTCTAGCCCGGAGCACTCTGGTGGCAGAAGGGTCTTAGAAAGGGGCAGGGAAACCTAAATGACAGATCTGGCAGATTTTTGGCATCCTCTCTCAGACTTTCTTCTAATTGTACATTTTTTTAATGTTATGCAATGCATATGCACGCAATCTGGTTTATCCTGAAGATGGAGTAGAATAAGCAAAAAAAAAAAAAAAAAAGAGTGTTTTTATAAAACTGGGTATAATGAAATTTTGACTTGAAACTTGACCCTGAGAATAATTATTTTAGATATGTTTTTCTTTAGCAAAGAAATTAGCAGAGTTCTTGTATTTTTCTACAGTTGCATGTTTAGGAACCCATTTCTTTGTTATTGACAAATTAGTGAGAGCCCAGAATTCACACTGACTCTATGAAAATGGGCACTCATTTCTCAAATAAGGTGTTTAAGTATGCCTCATTGCTTTGCTATAAAATTCGCCCTGAAAAATTCTCAGAGCTGTTAGTGCAAACTTTGGAACACAGCTCGTTTGCAGAGATACTGAGCTCCCCGGCAGCAATGCCAAAGGCAGGGGATCCTGAAGCAGAGTGTAACTGCACGGAAAAACTCCTGGGCCAAGGCACATAAGTAACCAGAATGAGAAAGCCCAGTGACTGCTATGTGAGAATGCGCTCTTGAAGAACAGGCCTTATTTAAATGTGGTTGGGTCGAGTTGCCTGTATGGTTGGACTGTAGCTGCATCTGGGCAAGAATCCCTGTTGTTATATAAACTTTCCTGCATTCTAGTCTAAATCTTTCTTTGTCAATCAAGTGGGACTAGGGAGGAAAGGGAGTAGGAAAAGGAAGAAGATAGAAAAGCAAAATCTCTTTCCATAGTATGGTGCATAGGTCAACATTTCATTTTATGGAAAGTCCCTTTCTGCTCTTCTACCGTATTTCTAAAGTATTTATGATTTATGGGTTTTTATATCTGTTGTACAAGCCAAATTTTAATTTACTCTCTGAGCTCACATTCCTCCAATTATGCCTCACCCTCCAAGTTGATCCAGTTGGGATCTCCCACCAACATTCTGGAAGGTCCAGCTTCTGGAGGGTAAATCTTCCCCTGCCAAATACTGAATCAGCTGCACCCTATCTTAGAAAATATGAAGGAAAGGATTTGTAATGATTCATATACCTGGATGTAAAACTCAAAGAATCTAGGCCAGCATAACAGTACAAAATAGTCACAGTCCACCCTCGATGTTGCAGAGAGCCTGCACCTTTCCTTAACTGTGGGCAAGTTTAATGCATTCTGTCCAAAGATGCTTGTGCTGAAGACACTTAAGTATATTGCTAAGGAAACTGAAGATAGATTCTTAGCCTTAAGGAGCTTATGGTCAAGCTAAGAAAATCTGGAAAGCGCATACGGTTTAGGAGCCAAAAGAAGAAAAACCTCCAAAAGGCTCAAAAAAGAGAAGACAGAAAGGTAAGCCAAGAGGCAGTCTCATGCAATGACACAGGAAGCCTGGACAGAAAGGCTTTGATGAGAGGCAGCGTCATGTCCCATAGGAAGCTCTGAGAAACGGACTCCTCTATAAACATAGAGGTTCTTGCTAGTGAAAGATACCTCCACCATGCACAGTAATAAGGAACTCATTATTAAAATGGAGCCATTATGATTTTCTAAATAAGGATTTATGTTTTTTTTCCCTTTTCTTTCTTTTCTTTTTTCTTGTAAAATAACCCCAAAGATGCAGAATCTAATTTGAGGTTAATATCTAGCTCTAAAATTTAGGCTCAGAATTTACGGTATTTCTTTTCTCTTGTTTTCTAACAAAGGGACATTTAGTATGGTATCATTAATCAGACCACTCTTCTCTCAACTGCGAATATTTAGAAGAACAGAAAGGCCAAAGGCACTCTGGTTCCAGATTACTAGAAACAGCTCTTTCCTTCTCTGTTCAGCTTTATGTGATTTCTTTCGATCGTGTTCCACATTTCCTTTTCTTCAAAAGGATGCTGGCTTGTGGTAACCCTGGCATGCATCATATTCTCAATTTGTTGTTTGATGCCATCTGCTTAACACAATAGAAAAGAATTAAGAGTCCTATCGCGTCAGCTGAATTCATCTGATCCCCCTCCAAGGAATATATGGCACTATTCTACAGGACAAAAATCATGGGTGTTAAATCCTTCAAGTAGTTTCAGATGGGAAACATCTGTTCTACCGAGTATAGATGTTAGGTGTTCTACATCATTGCCCGCCCCCACCCCACTTTTTCTGGTAAATGGATTGGCTTATGGCAAATCCAGACCACTTGATGAGCCCTAGAAAGGAAATTTAAAAAGCACAGGAGTCAGCAGAATCTTGTGGAGAGCTCTGGATTTGCATGCCATCACGCAACCAAACTACTTCCTTGAGGGAGTCATATAACCTCTCATCTTAAAAATAGGGTTCACTTATGTACCCCCCCCAAATTCATATGCTGAAGTCCTAACTCACAATACCTCCAAATGTGGCCTTATTTGGAAATAGGGTCTTAACAAATGTAATCAAGTTAAAATGAGATCATTAGGATGAGTGGACGCCAATCTGACTGATGTCCTTGCAGAATGGGGACATTTCGACAGGGACACACATAGAGAGAAAACACCACGGGGACACCCTACAAGGCAAGGACAGAAGGATGAAAGGAACAGATCCTTTTCTCACAGCGCTAATAAGGAACCAACTTTGCCGGCATCTGGGTTCCAGACTTCTAGCCTCCACAACTGTGAGACAATACATTTCTGTTGGTTAAACCACCCCGTTTGTGGTACTTGGTTATGGGAGCCCCAGCAAACGAATACAGATCCTATTATCGATCCACCTCACTGGGCTGTATTAAGGATTACAGAAAACATGTCAAGTGTCCAACCTGGTTTTAGGGCTGAAACTGCCATTCCTATAGAACACTGCACTTGTCCACAGTTTCAATGAAATTAGAAGACTGCTCATGCTCTCATGTGAAGTACACTTTGGCTCTCATTAGGATGTCCTTGGCCTTAGAGTCCCTCATACAGAGCATCTCTACTTACCACCCAGGACTCAAAACAGGCCAAATTGGTCCTAAGAAACCCAAGATCCATTCTGAATCCCTAAAACAAGCATGACAATTGTTGCATAGCCATAACTGGGACTGAGAGGTCTGTGGAGATCAAGGTTTCTCCCCAGTTCTCTTCTGTCATCCGATCCATTCTTCTCTACCTACAAATTTCCTTCACCCACTAACTTCCTTTAGCTTCTGGGCTGCTCCTACAGCCACCCTTTGGCTACTTTTACAAGATTTGTTCTCATACTTCAGTGGCATCACAATTACCTGAAAAGCTTGTGAGACTCAGACTGCGGAGCCCTCCTCACAGGCTCTCTGATTCAGTAGGTCGGCAGGAGCACTAGCAAGTTTCTAGGCCATGCTGATACTCCCGGTCTAGGGACCACACTTTGAAAATACCTGATGTATATAATCTGACTTTTCTGCCTCAGTTTTCACTGATTACTCATCGACAAACTTTCAGGTTCCCCAAATTAGTTTTATTTATTTATTTGTTTATTTATTTATTATTTGAGTATAGTTGACACACAATGTTACATTAGCTTCAGGTATATAACTTAGTGATTTGATGAGTTTATACATGATGCTACGTTCACCATAAGTGTAGCTACCGTCTGTCCCATTACCTCGCTTTACAATATCATCGACCATATTCATTATGCAGTGCTTTTTATTCCCATGACTTCTTCACTTATTCATTTCATAGCTGGAAGCCTATATATTCCTCTCCCCTTCATCTATTTTGCTCACTCCCCCTCCTGCTCCCCTCCCTTCTACAGCCATCAGTTTGTTCTCTGTATTTATAAATCTGATTCTGCTTTCTGTTTGTTTATTCTTTTTTTTTTTAAACTCCACTTATGAGTGGAATCACATGGTGTTCATCTTCCTCAGTCTGACTTATTTCACTTAACATAATACCCTCTAGGTCCATCCATTGTTTCAAATGGAAAAATGTCATCCTTTTTTTGTGGCTGTATAATATTTCATTGACTGTATCTATGTATATACCACATTTCCTTTATCCATTTGTCTATCAATAGACACTTGGGTTTCTTCCATATCTTGGCTATTGTAAATAATGCTGCAACAAACATACAGGTGCACATATCTTTTCGAATCAGTGTTTTTGTTTTCTTTGGGTAAATACACAATAGTGGAATTATTGGATTATATGATATTTCTACTTTTACCAAAATCAACATTTTTAAAAGGGCTCAGACCCAAATCCTCTTTTTGCCTTAGGTACATAGGTCCCTGACCACCATATATATTGAAATACTTAGGGTAATTAATCCAATCAGCTGTGGCCAATGAAAGATTAGGTATGTGTCCCCACATTTAGCTACTTAGTGTCCCACTCCTTCTGTAGATTTTGTAAGTGGAGCCATGGGTCAAGGATTCTGCCATGTGTCTAGTTTACAAAATGTGGGCCCAAACCTTATTTATAAGTCAGATATTTGTCACAATCAGTTCTCAAATGTTGACTTCCTACTATACTTTTTTTTTTTTTTAAGATTTTATTTATTTGCGAGAGAGACAATGAGAGACAGAGAGCATGAGAGGGAGGAGGGTCAGAGGGAGAAGCAGACTCCCTGCTGAGCAGGGAGCCTGATGTGGGACTCGATCCTGGGACTCCAGGATCATGACTTGAGCCGAAGGCAGTCGCTTAACCAACTGAGCCACCCAGGCGCCCCCTACTATACATTATTAAGAAGTACAGCATTTCAGAATCATACTGAACAACATCATTCAAAGGGGAAAGTACTTCATAATTCTAACTCAGGATGCCCAGAACTCTGATCTCACAGAGATTATTCAGGTAAAACTGTGCTGGGTTATGGCAGACTTGTAGTTTTGATGGCAAAGGGATGGACCTAATTACAACAGTAGCATCAGAAGTAGAGACAAAATCTATAGGGGATATTTGTAGGTGTTTTATATGTCAGTATATTAACTGAGTGTGTCTTTACAAGTAGACTGTCTGTTCTTTTCAGCATACTAAATCTTGGTTTTCCCTTGGGCCAAGCATAGAGCTGTAGACATAGTAGATGTTTAATAAGTACTTGGTTGATGAATGAATGGTCATTATCCTTTATGTTTGTGTAGTAACTTAGAATCTTTCCATTGGCATCATCTCTCTCACCATCATAATGTATGAAGTTTGCTCTGAAGACATTTTTCAGCTTTTGTGATTCAAGCTGACATCCTTGTGGCCCAGTACACAATGAAAGAAAAATCTAATTGCTGAAAAGAAGTTCAAAATATAACTTCTTTACTTATTTCTGAAGAACTATGGAGGGAATCTATTGACCATGGTGATCACTTCTTTAAATTTCCTTGTCTCTCTCCACTGCTTTCCTTTTCCCAAAACTATCTGACACTCCCAAGGAAACTTCTTTCTCACAGCTCCAGCCCACTTGCCTCTCATCCTTCTCTATCCTTCTCCCTTTCCTCCAATTTTGTAACAAACTCTGTATTATCGACCTTTCTAAGCAAGTTTGCCAAGAATGTTTGGAACACTCACACTGTGCCGCAGTACTGAAATTAAATGAGAGTTTTATTAGGATCTCCTCAAACAGTAGCCTCACCTCAAAAGCCCCTTCTTCTAAGATTCTTTACTTCTACTTTCTAAATATATTTAGTAAATGACAATTGAATTTCTTCTCCGTAAACATTCACAGAAAGATTGGGTTCATGTGGATGGTAGAATCATATTTTCCAAATATGATTCAACTTAAAAGCAAGAATTTTCTTCAGCCTTCTGCAACGCAAATACATTCCTTTCTCCCCACACTCTCAAATCTCAAATTCTTAAGCAAAGAAATTTTGGGAATTGTTGTTGTTGTTTTTTAATCTAGGAAAGAATCCAGAAAGCATTGCTTTCCTCAGTCTTCATCTTGGTGCAGATGAAATACAGTCTTCTGTATTTGAAGTATGAGGTGGCAGCTGTAGACGACACAGTATTGCTTCTAGCACCAAATTACCCCAGTCAAGGGCCATGATGCAAGCTGCCTATTCTGAATTTATCAAACAAACAATGACTTAGTTCTATCTCTCTCAGGCAAAAACTCTGTTTACTCATTTAGTATCTCAGGAATGGGACAAGATACAAGGCCAGGGCCAAGATAGGGTGAGATTTGAAGAAGAGAGACAAACTATAAAGCTAAAAGTCACTATTAGCATCCAAATGACAATAATAATAGAAGGTGGAGATAGGCAATGACTGCCCTTGCACTAGATTGCAAATGTCCAGACTTCTAACTAAAAATGATCTTAGGTAAGAATGAAACCTATTCCAAGTTAAATGGTCAGTCTCAGAAAGGACATTAGGCTCCTGACAACTATATCAAAACTTGAGCTGGTTTTGTAGTTCACATTTCCCAGCTAGAAGATGCAAATTGAGAGTGGAAAGAAAGAGAGGTGCCTGTGCCTGCCTGAGCCCCAGAAATGTTGACCACTCTTTGAGTTCAAGAGCTCAAGTTCAACCTTTTAAGTTTCCTCAACCTGGAATGCTCTCCACCCTCCTCTTTTTTTTTTTTTTTTAAAGATTTTATTTATTTATTTGACACAGAGAGAGTGAGAGAGAGAGAGAGAGCATACGCAGGGGGAGTGGCAGGCAGGCAGAGGGAGAGGCAGGCTCTGTGCTGAGCAAGGAGCCCGATGTGGGACTCGATCCCAGGACCCCGGGATCATGACCTGAGCCGAAGGCAGACGCTTAATGACTGAGCCACCCAGGCGCCCCTCCACCCTCCTCTTTACCATGGCTAATCCTTGCTTATCTTTTTGGTTTCAGTGTAAACATCATTTTTTGCCAGACAGCCTCCCTTGACCCTCGCCACCCCCCACTTCTCCCACCCCCGTTAAACTAGGTGAATGCCTGCCAGAGCTTCTGGAGTGCCAGGTACAGATCCTGTAGACTACTCATCACACTTCTGTTCCTGCGTAGTGATTGCCTTTCTGATCAGTGGTAAACTCTGTGAAGGCAATGACCTTCTCTACTTTCCACATCATTTTGAACAGGTGCTTTTCACATACCAGGTGGTATATAGAGCTCTGGTTTTGTTCTCAGCCTATTCAGAAAGAAGAGAAATTTTGAAATATACCGCTTTCTTTTTAAGGTTTATCTATATTTGTATCTCCATATTATTTGCATAGTTCGAATTAGTCTTTACATACTAATCTTACGTCACATATAATTTCATCTTATGAACAGTTTTGGTTCTTGTTTTTCTTCTTCGTTCTTTCTCTTTCTTTCTTCTCCTCTGACCCAGGACGGTACTTTCTAAAATTCAAAAGCTCTCTGCGCTTCAGGATTCTGAGAATTCTTGCTTTACGTGTTTATTTCTAGAAACTGTGCTTGCGGGAGTTCTGAGGTCTGTGGCTTCAGCCTCAAGGTCATGGGAAAACCCTTACTGTACAGAATGAGGTTTCTGGAGTCCTCCAATGAATATGTGCAATTGGTTAATCACAGAGGAGTCAATTCTTGATTACCTTCACATAAAATACTTCTCTCTCAAATGAGTAGCCTCGACAGCAATTACATCTAAAATGTCCACTTTGCTTTGGAATTTACTTCTACTCTTCTTAGCGACAAGTTATTTAATGAGATAGAATAGAACAAGCATTGAAGCAGAAGCAAGGTTAGGAGATAAGACAAAACATCTCCTTTAATTGCATTCAAGTATCCAAGTTTAGATTATTCAGAACAAACTTGCAGATCAATCAGAGAACACCCAGGGAGAGAAACATTCATAACGATGAATGTACCTGCACTCCAGAGACAGACAGGTGTCCTTCTGATTTAGAGATTAACAAGCTAGTGGCCCATAGCAAGAGTCTAGAATTGACCATTAAATAGCAATTTGTGAACAGTTGGGTCAGAATACCTTACCTCTGTTCCAAAGGATTAAAATCAAGTTTTGTCAAACTTAAGACACTATGTCAGATGAATACCAAAGAGGAATTCAATTTTTATTTCGGTAAGCCTCTTTTTTTTTTTTTAAGATTTTATTTATTTATTTGACACAGAGAGAGAGATAGCGAGAGAGAGAGAGAGAGAGAGAGAGAGAGAGAAAGAGCACAAACAGGGGGAGCGGCAAGCAGAGGGAGAATCAGGCTTCCTGCATGAGCAGGGAGCCCGATGCGGGGCTCGATCCCAGGACCCTGGGATCATGACCTGAGCTGAAGGCAGCGGTTTAACCAACTGAGCCACCCAGGTGCCCCTCAGTAAGGCTCTTAACAAGCTTTGTTATTATATCATTTTAAGAACCAGATGGTAAACTGAGGATTATATGGAAACATAGTGGGGGGGATTGGGAGTTGAATGAACAAACATATTAAAGAGAATTGTTTAGTGCATCCATGTCTTTTGGAAGGAGTAATCTCTCTAACATGTCATAGTGCTCCTCCTGCCCCTTATCATGTTGACAATTATTTAGATGACATTTTTTTTTCAAAACTGCCAAAAGCACGAAACCGGGGAGGGAAAATATGTTGGTTAATGGAATCAAGGTCAAGATTGAGAAATATTTTAACAGGCAATAAATATAATCACCAACATTCCACAAACTTATGATTAAGGACACATGTCTGAACAGTAATTTTTATTAATCAAGTAATCTATATTTTGTTTTAGAACAGTCAGAAAATACAAACAAGTAAATAGAAGAAAAAGCTGTCAGGTGGTAGTCATTAGAACTGCCCCCAAAAATTAGTGGTAAGTGCGTGGTAAGATTGCACTTCCTTACTGCTTTTGACATGTGACATAGCCTTATGATTTTCCTTTAACAACAAAATAACAGAAACGCCATGCAGCATGTGCAAGTTGTCTCATCCTTTATTCCTGTCCCAGTGGTAACGGAAGCTTCTGGAGCCTCCGTCTGTCTGTGTTTCTGAGTGAGAGTGATGAGTAGGCCTCCTCTCTCACAGCATGCATTGGGATATAGCATACTCAAGAACTAATCTCTTGTTGTACTAAGTCACTAAGATTTGGGGAGTCTTTGCTACTGCAGTAAAACCTAACCTATTTTGACTGATAAAACTAGGATTTCTGAACACAAAGATAAGAAGAAGTGTGTTTGTAGTACTCTATTTTGTAACATCCTGATTCACTTTATTATACTGTAAAGTAAATATATTTCTACAACATCAGTTTTACAACTGCAGGGTAATAATAGTTCACCATGTGGACATTGCATTCATTACTGAGCCAATCTGCTATTTTTAGAACTTATTTTTCCTATTATATTATAATTAATGTTATGATGACACTCTGTTCATATCTTTAATATTTACTTGGGATAAATTTAGAAAAGTGGTATTATAGGAAAAAAGGTTATTGCCTTATTGGGCTTTTATCATATATTTTTAAATTATACTAAAATAAGTACTACAAATATACAGTCCCAGCTGTGTGCAAGAAATCCTGTTTTGTCAGATACTTTTCTACACAGGATATTGGCTATTTTCACATTCATTAGTCTAATTTAGCCAGCACGTTTAGTGGCTAGTTTGTTTGAACATTTCATCAAATGTTTGAAGACCATTTCATTTCTTTGTTATACAATTGTTCATGGCCTTTTTCTTATGTCTATTTTAGTTGACTCATAAGGGCTCTTGAGATATTAAGCCTACTAACCTTTATCATATATTTTGCAAACATGTTTTTCAGTTTTCTAGTTTTTTTAATATTATTTATGATTTTTTGCCATATTGAAGTTTCAAATTTTAGATTAAAAAAATATAACAGTCTTTCCTATGTGACTTATGTCTTTGGAAGTCATACTTAGAATACGTCCTCAAATCTCCCAATAAAATAGAATATTTTCCTCTAGTACTTTTATTATTTTTTATACATACTTTTGAATCCATCTAGAACTTATTTATGAATATTGAATATAATAGGAATCTTTTCTCATCCCCTCAAGAAAAAAAGACCTAGGGTTTTTAACTGACCTAAAATACTGTAAGAAGCAGTAGTGAAAAATCTAAGATTTTACAATTCTGGAACATGTTTGACCTGCCTGAGGAAAATGGCTTAATAAATAACCCTTGTTCCCTTCAAAACGTTAGGTCTGAGTTCTTAAAATGGCTTAAACTAAAAATGGTTTAAACAATTAAGGGACACAAGCATTAACTTAGGGCGTGGTGTTCTAGCCCAGGACCTGCCACCCAGTAATAAGCAGTAGAAACTTATACACATCGCTTATCTTTCTTGGGCTAGTTTGTCATTCTAAAATGAGAGACGTGAAATAATAAAATATCATTACTATATGATCTAAGGGCCCTTTCAAAGTCTAAGATACTATAATTTTATGTTTAATAGATAGGTGAAATAAACTATATAATCAGGTTTCTAAATAGAAACCCATATGCTTGATCTAACAAACCCTGGTCATTTCAATACCTTATCTTATTGAGAGCCTCTAGAAACCAATCCAGAGGTTAAACCCAAGGTTCATATATTCATTATTCATAAAACAAAAATTAAGGAACTGTTTTGTTCCAGGCACTATATTAGGACCAGAGATTCAAAGATGACTAAAATGAAGTCTGTATTCTCAAAGATACCACAGTTTCATAGTGATGACAGCCTAGTAGACTAACAATTACAATTGTGTTGAGTGTCTAACTGCTGTAGGTCCAGAGACACGCATCTTTTATCCAAGTCTCTAAACGATAGGTCTAGATGATATCTAAAGATTCTCCCAGCTTTACATCTTGTGCACGCTTCTAAATCAGAAGGAAGACTAGCCTACCAAACCCACTTCCCCAGCGCTAACCAGTAGTTGTATAAAGACAAATGCTGAGCAATACCCCCAAGGCTCAAGTCAGAGACTCAATTACAACTGCCTGTTTAAGATTAAAGATGCCTCTGGAGTCTCCATCAACCAAACCACAAATAACCTTCATAAATTCCTCCTGACAATTACCTTCTGTGGATATTTTCTATGGTGCTGGCTCATCTAAACTTTCTTAGTATGGTGTAAATAAAACCCAATGTGATAGCCTTTCTGTTCTTTAGTTACCTGCTCACTAAAGGCACATTTTGTTTTACAGAGGGGTCACATTGACAAGTGACCATATTTTAGTGTGTAATTGTAATGGCAAAGTGCACTGATTTGAGTGATGGCTAGGAAGTGGTTCATGTGGTCTAAAGCTGGCTTTTGCAGAGATACTTGTGAGATCTGCCTCTTAGACCTATAAGCAGTTGGGGCAGGATTCTAACATTATACCTGATACAGCACTAAGCCCTCAGACTCCCACATTATGAAATCTCAGCTTTTGTTTCAATAAAAATAACCTGGCAGTTCCTCCTGATCAAGAATAGAGGAAAAGAAAATTTATGAGCCGACAGAATTCTGGAGGCCTTGTTGAAACATGGAATGCTGACCTATACCCCCAGAATTTCTGATTCATATAGGTATGGGGTGGTATGTAAGAATTTGTATTTCTAGCAAGTGCCCAGGCGATGCTGCTGCTGCTGCTGGTAGAAGAACCAAACTTTAAGAACCACTGTCCTAGAAGATAGTTAGCGGATACTTGACAAATGCCTTCCCATCTCAAAGAACTTCTCAAAAGAAGCCAGGCTTCTGTATCCACTAAGGGTCTTCATAGAGAGTACTCTCAGAAATGGAACAAAGAAAAGATTAGAAGTAAATACCATTAAGAGTTCTCCTGAGGGATGCCTGGGTGGCTCAGTCAATTAAGAGTCTGACTTTGGCTCAGATCATGATGCTGGGGTCCTGGGATCGAGCCCCACATCGGACTCCCTGCTCAGCAGGGAACCTGCTTCTCCCTCTCCCTCTGCCTGCAGCTCCCCCTGCTTGTGCGCTCGCTCTCTCTCTCTCTCAAATAAATTAATAAAATCTTAAATACAAAGAGTTCTCCTGGGGCCAGAGGAAAAGATATATAAGTAGAACAATGACCCTTTTATTCTGTAGGTGGATAATATCCACAACAGGTAGAACCAGTGACCTGAGGTAAATCAGCATGGGGAAGACCGGACACCATTCATCGGGTATCATGCTTAAGATTACAGCTGTTCCTCCCATTCCTCAGTAATATCCCAGTTGTCCTGTTTTCCTGGTATTTGTGGTGTCTAGTGGAGCTGAGCTATTAGGCCCTTAGGTAGGTACTCCATACGATACCTGAGAAACTCCAGCTTATAATTCTTATCCTCATGATTTCAAGTTACTCAAGGTGTGTGTGTCCTTTATCTAAACAGTTCAATAATTCACCATTTAGGGGTATTTATTGTATTCTTTATAATAGACTGTGTTCTCAGAATTTCTTTAGTGAACAGTTCATTGCAAAATTCAAATGGTCCTTATAAGTGAAAGATTCCTCTTTCTCTTTGGGTAATTTTTCTGTACTTGGGTTTCAAGGCTGGAAGTGAGGATTCTCTCTCCACTGTGCCATCCACAGACTCTCTTCCTGACTCTGCATGGTGTGTGACTATGGCCCAGCACCGGCCACAGATTAGAGCACCATGTAAGCTGGAACTGTAGTGCTCAGTTTGCTTCTGTAGATTTCCAAAGATATGACTAGTGGCCTGAGCTGACTCTGAGCTTCTCTCCCTTGTTGTCTGGGGCTCTGCTCTGACCCTGCCATTTCCTTACTGGTCCACCTTGCCTCAGAGAAGACATAGCCCCCCGTGGGAGAAAGGAGAGTCATTCCACAGCCAAAAAGAAAGGACCACCTTTCTTAGCTGGGAGCCCACCCAGGCTATTCTCGGCTGGATCTAGCCCTATTGCATATTTCTCTAAAATAAAACATCAAGTTGAAGATACACCAAATACTTTTTCTACAGTTTTTAAACAAACATAGATTTTGTAGGCTCCCAAAATAAACCTTTGAGAATAAAGCAGTCAATTTGTCAACAAATACATTAGAAATAGACAGTAAGGAATTCTGTAATCTGGCAAAGACTGGAATGGGAGCATGAATGGCAAATGGGCCAAGACTCCTGGTCACAAATAGGTTCCTCACTTTAACCAAAATGATCACCTCATGCATTCTGAACCGAGCAGGTCACTAGTTTCCAGGTAGAGGGTTGGTAGGATATTTCAGCCCTAAATGTGGTTAAAGAACAGGAGAAAGGAACTCAGACAAAGAAACTAGCAAGTGGAGAGAATCATTACCCTTTTTTCTCTTTAATTTCAAAGTGGTAATTGGGATAGATGTCATTATGTGTCTTAGGAATGCCATGGGAGTAGATCTGCATGGCTACTCTCCTCTGGTAGAAAACTAAGACTGACATAGTGAGATACTCAGTCCGGGTCAGAAGTGGAACCTGAAACTCGTGGGCATCAGTCCTGCTATTTAATGTCAAGGTCTTTGGCCTCTAAAGGTAGAAAAGGACTGGAAGAGAAAAAATATGTCAATTTTATTTTAAATGACATTAATTTGACACTCCCTAAATGAAAAGGCCCCTCTAACACTTCTTTGACTTTTTCTCCAATCGATCTACCTTTTATTCTTTCTCTCTTAAAAGAAACTGAGATGAGGCTACAACATTGAAATGGATAGACCTACCATGTAAGGATGGTTGAAATATTAAGGATAACTTATGGGAAAGCACACAGTAGACACATAGTAGATACACATAGTCAGAAGGACTGACTCCTTCTCCTTCCCTTGTTGGCAGAGGGAACGCACTGCAAGATTGTGAGCACAGAAGTGTCATTATAAGAGCTCCCTTAGGTTCTGCCCCTCATTGGAGTCAAATTGTTAAGAAAGGAACACCAAGTTTCATACATCAAATTCCTTTGTAACCCTTCTACAAACTGAGCTTATTCTCTCTGGTTCTTAATGCAGGCTTTAGAACAAAGTGCTGGACAAAGCAATGCTCCCCACAACCAAGAAAGGTACTGCTAAACAAAAAATTATGCCTGTTGTTCAAGGTTCTATCAGATTCCTGGCATCAGATTAGGATTTCCTTTGAAGAAAGGATTGTTGTCTTCGATAGAACTCTTTATTAGCCCTCTTTCTTAGAAGGTATAATAATATACTTCCTATGGGAACCAGGTAGTCATTTGGTCAACCAACAATTAAAGAAACCCCATTCGTATTTGGTTATACAATTAGCATGTATCTTCCTGTCTCAGTGATTTTAGAGACTACAAGAACAAAACAGTTTTTCTGTAAGTACTTATATGTACATTTCCCATTAAAAAGGAGAGAGAACGAACTGCTCTGCCATATACACATCGTGAACGAGAGTACGGCTTTGGGTTCAGGCAGTCCTGAGTTCAAATTTCTTTACTAGCTTGTGGACTTGGGAAAGTCACTTAACCTTCATAAGATACAGTTTTTTCCTCTGTAAATGTGGATGGTGATAGCCTACTTGTAGGGTTATTAAGACTTGAGGTTGTTAAGAATGAGATAATGTGTATTATGCTCTTAGTTCATACAGTGTTTGCCCCTATAGGGAATGGATCAATAAACAGTGGTTAATACAGTGGCAATGACTAACTGCCATTATCAGCCAAGCTACTATCACTGGGGGGCTGTGTGCCTTGAACATTTGTGTTTGACCCTTATTTTCAGCCAACTGAACAAGGCAAGACTGAGTTCCTAAAAAATCTTGGAAAAAATAACCTGTTTGATTCTCACCACTGCTATACTATGAAGTCCATGATGTGTTCAGTCAGAGTCTATCCAGCCAAAAGTCACCTCAGAACTTTGGAATGGAGTTCCATCACCACCATCGCTGCTACAGTGTCTTATGAGCTCGAGGAGCTTACTTGGGGAGGGGAGATGGGGGAGCAGGAAGCTTCACACAAAATCCACTTTCCAGATTTTCAGTATTATAAAAATATTTGATGAATAATATTGTAGATAAATGGATCTCACCATCACCTCAGAGGTGTTTCAGCTCAGTCAGCTACCAGGAAGTGGAAGCCTAGCTTCCTAATGTTTGTTTCTACTCAGAAATAGGCCAGACCCTGAGTTTCTATAATTCTGAGGAGTTCACAGCATGGCCCTGAAGATTCAGCCTCCCCTATCAGAAATAATCCACTTAGAGACTGGCCAAGAGAGAGTCTCCCACTTATCACAGCACTATGGGGACTCACTCTGTTGCTTTTTGTTCCCAGGCAGGCTTCAAGTGCCTTCCTTCTGACCACTAAAGCAGATGAGTTCAAACTCCTCGGGTAAATGTCTCTCCTGTGATAAGGAACAAAGGTCCAAAGTCCTTGAAAAGTTCCGTATTGACCTTCTAGAAGTTTCTAATTTACATAATTAGTGGTCTGTCTGTTCACACTCTCTTCACAGCACTTAAGGCATCAGGACTATCTCAGTAGGTTGATAAGGGAATTCAGTTAAGGAGCCAGACAATGAGAGTGAGCTAACTAACTTATGTTTGTGGCCACCTAGGCAGGGTTTCGACCAAGAAAGATAACCTTTCATGGATGCAGTACAAACTTTTGTTGGCATGGTGTAAGGAAGCCTGCCTACCTAGGACACTCTGGACAGCTTCTAGGCCCGACAGTGCTCTGGTATGATAAGATTTGTTTTCCATTTGGTTTGCCTCTTTTTACAGGTACTTTAAAAAAATGCACGATGAGGGGATGCCTGGGTGGCTCAGTCGATTAAGCGTCTGCCTTTGGCTCAGGTCATGATCCCAGGGTCCTGGGATCGAGCCCCTCGTTGGGCTCCCTGCTCAGCGAGGAGTCTGCTTCTCCCTCTCCCCCTCCCCCTGCTTGTGCTCTCTCTCTCTTTCTCTCTCTGGCAAAATAAATAAATAAAATCTTAATAAAAATGCATGATTATTACAGGAAGCATAAAAGTATAGAGAAGAAAATTAAAAATTAAATGTTTTCCAAAGATCCACCAATATCTACTATTGAAGCTATAAAATGCATCCTCTTAGTCTCTTTTTAATGTACATATTCATTTTTAAATAGTGTCATATTGAGCATACTGATTTGTGATCTGCTTTTCCCTTAATATATTATGAACATTTTTCATAAATATTCCTTTGTAATATAGTTTTAACTGACTGCCTAATAATCCATATTATGAATGTACCACAATCATTTAACCAAAACTGAATTGTCATTATTTGAATAGTTTTCAGATTTCCAATATTATAGAAATACTTTGATGAATAACATTATAAATAAATGTTCTTAGTATCATTTCAATACATTTCAGTTACAATAAATTCCTAGATATCGCATTTGCTGAGTGAAAGGCTATGTGCAGGATTTCGCTCATGTGAAAAAGTGGGCTCTGAGCATTTCTGTATAGGACTCCTGCTGAGTAGATGTAGTGGTCTGTGTCATGGGAGTAGACTTTCTGGGTTTTAGAAAAATGACCATATGTCTCTGTTTCCTCAGGTCAGTCCCAGTTAATTCCTGTTGACCCAGGGATTCATCCTATATATGTCCCTTTTTATCTCAAGGGTGTCTTGGATTAGGCAATGTATAGTCATCCTAGGATAAATGAAGACTCTCCTTTAGGAAGTAATACAAAACTGTTTTCCAAAGTTGTCGCACCAACTCAAACTCCCCCAATAATGTATCTGTGATGTTGGGGCCCTACAGCCCCTCTGATACCTGGTACTGTCAGACTTTTTCATGGTTGTCAACCAAAGGATTATCAAATGTTATTTTATTATAATCACAATTTATATTTCCTGATCTCTGTTGATGTTAAATATCATTTCATAGTTTTATTAGCCATATGTAATTCCTATTCTTGGAAATGTCTGTTTATATGTTCTGGCTATTTTCTATTAGGATGTTTGGGTTAAGCCAGCAAAGTCTGAACAAAGCCCAGATGCCCATCAAAAGGAGAGGGCATGAATGAGCTGTCCTATAGAAAAAGTAAAATTATTCAACCGCCAAAATGAGTGAATCAAAGTAACATGCCACACTATGGATATCTTAGCAATATATTATTAAATGAAAAAAAATAGTTCATACAAACTAAACACACATATGCACAATATATGTGTGTGTGTATAACAAAATAAAATTTTAGAAATACAAATATTACAAAAAATCTATACAAAAGTGAAGGCATGGGGTGATGAATATGAACATGAATATTTAGGTTAGCAGAAGGAAGGAAATGCAGACAACTTATGGTTAGACGTCAGTCATCATCAAGGTCTGAGCATTTGTTTTGAGTGGTACATGCTAAGGATTTATCACAAATGAATAAGCTAGCAAGTAAACAAATAAACAAAGTAAGACGATGTGTGTGCAATTAACCAAGATTATGATTGATTTATTTCCAAAGAGGAGAAAGGAGGAATGCACATTTTAAAGCTAGTTATAGGGGTGCCTGGGTGGCTCAGTCATTAAGCATCTGCCTTCAGCTCAGGTCATGATCCCGGAGTCCTGGGATCAAGCCCTGCATCAGGCTCCCTGCTCCGTGGGAAGCCTGCTTCTCCCTCTCCCCCTCCCCCTTCTTGTGTTCCTTCTCTCACTGTGTCTCTCTCTGTCAAATAAATAAAATCTTAAAAAAAAAAAGAAAAAAAGAAAAATTAAACAATATATATTGCCACCAAAATGTATGAGTCCCTATTTCACTGCATCCTGAATTATTCTATAAAGCAAAAGTGGTTGAACTGGATCCACGTGGGCCATGGTATACAGAATGAAACTGGGACCTCTGTCCCTGATCCATGAATGGCAAGCCATTTGGTCAACCTTTACCTTACAAAGATGATATGAGAGTAGGAATAGATAAGAAGAAGATGGTGTCCTAACTAGAAAATTTAGTTCATCACCAAAGTGCATATTGTCCAAGTCCTGTATCCATTTGAACATGGTTCCTGCTCTTCTCTCTGTGGAAGGCTGGAAATGGGGACCTTTCGTTAAGACCCTCCCCATTAGCCTCCACAATGGCCTCCGTCAAAGATCTATCCATTCTCCATGAGCCAGCCACATGGGAGCAAAACAAGGCTCCCACCATATTTATTTGCAAGTAAAGACACATTTTTTTTATTCTTATGTTAATCCCCATACATTACATCATTAGTTTTAGATGTAGTGTTCCATGATTCATTGCTTGTGCATAACACCCAGTGCTCCATGCAGAATGTGCCCTCCTCAATACCCATCACCGGGCTAACCCATCCCCCCACCCCCCTCCCCTCTAGAACACTCAGTTTGTTTTTCAGAATCCATCGTCTCACATGGTTCGTCTACCCCTCCGATTTCCCCTGCTTCATTCTTCCCCTCCTGCTACCTTCTTCTTCTTTTTTTTTCTTAACATATATTGCATTATTTGTTTCAGAGGTACAGATCTGAGATTCAACAGTCTTGCACAATTCACAGCGCTTACCAGAGCACATACCCTCCCCAGTGAGTAAAGACACATTTAATAAGACCACCCACCTCCACACATCTTCAAGTCTCAAAAAAATCCCTCTCTTTCCCACCCACACCGCTTCCTCCAACCGATGGAGTTCCTCCCCGTCTTGGATAATCCTTCGGGGTGTCTCAGTTTGCCTGGCTTTCATAAATAAAGGTCTTTTTCCTTGAGGGGGAAATGGAAAAATACTTTTCCCTCTTTATAGAGTCTACTGGAGTAGTGAAAACAAAGTAAACTAATATCTTTAAAAAACATTCCAGAGGTGTTAAAACATTGTCCTGGTGGGTGGTTCTACTTTCAAAATATGTCAAAGACCTATCCACTTCTCTCCAGCTCCTTTGCTGTCATCTAATTGAAGCCACCATCATCCTTATGTGCACTGTTACATCAACTATAAACAAATCTCCCTGAATCTACACTTGCTCACTTCTAAGGGATTCTTTATAGAATAAACCATTTATAGAAAAACCATTGCAAGATTGTGTTATATCCTGAATCGGTATGACACAAAACAATAAAATATAATAATATAATTACATTAAAATTCTTATCAAGATCTACAAAGCCTGCAAGCCTTCTAGCCTTATTCCCTGATGCTCTTCTCCAGGTGTTTGACTGGCTTCATTTGCTTGTTTGTTTTTAAATTCTCCCTAGCTCTTCACTACCTCAGGCTTTAGTCTATTCTTCCATCCCAAATCTTTTCCTAACTACCTCTTCCTCGGGCCTCATGGACCTATATACCGCTTCCTTAGAGATGTCTCTCATTGATTCCATAATCTAAATGAGTAACTCTCATTTGAGTTTCTAATTACACTCTTTGTTGTCCTTCTTAGCATTATGACAATTCATCATTATCTATGTGTTGGTGCCATTATTTATTCAATATCTGTTTCCCCTACTGACAACTTATCACCAGTGATGAACAAATAGTAAACACTCAAGAAATTAATGAATAAAAGAGAAAGATAATGGAATTTTGAATGGCTTAAGTTCTACTTAGGAGGATGGGCGTGCATGTACGCACACACAAACACACACCCACACACAGTAATCTTATGGATCATTGAACAGCTCCACCCTTTCTTAATTCTCAGCTCAGACACTGGGTAACTAGAGGCCCAGCCATCGCCACAGCATTTCTGTTTCTTCTTATTGTTGACTGGCATACTTGAAATCAATTCAGTCCTTGTGTAAGGATCCATGAGACAGTCTGTCATAAGACAAAGGCAAGAATGCCTTGGTTCTATATTTGTTACAGGCTGTGCCTCTTAAAATCCGTCCTATATGTGGCATTTTGGATGCTTGGGAGACCTCAATAAGTCTGCCAAAAATGTTTACAAGCTGAAATAACAGGAAGCTGTATCAAAAATAAATATAGATCCACCTCCAACCACAAACTGAGAAATATTTGTCGTTGAGTTTAATCAACTTTAAGAATCAGCCTCCTGAGGCACATCCCACAGTCTTTCCCCTTTCACCTTGTTTCCTCCGCCACACCTACCCCCACCCCCACCATGGAGTCATATGATTTTAGAACTCGAGCAGACATTCAAGATCCTCTTAGCTTTACATATGGCGGAACCAAGGCTCAGCAATGATTGTGATTGCACAATTGTAGAGGAAAAGAAAATCAGGTAACAAGGTGAGCTTTTAAAAGCAGAGTCCCAATAATTGACTACCAAATTTTCAATTTTAAAAAAGAAGCAAGGAACAGTCTGAGAGCATTCTAATTTTTCAAAGGACATTTAAAAAGTTAATTGTTATGATCAAGCTGGAGAAACCAAGGAAATAAGACCTAAAAATATTTAAAAATCAAATCATTTTGTGCAGGAATACCTTCACATGCTCTAGGTTTGTTTGCAGTTACTTTTTCTTTTTTTTGCATTTACTTTTTGTATTGCTTTCTGTAATCAAGTAAGATTAATTGAAAATTATCTGGACCACAACTCTGCAATGGAATTATTAAAACATTCGTTTAAAATGCTATTTTCTCTTTAATCTGAACAATTCTAGGATCTGGCATTTTTTATGTTCCCAATATAAATGATCGATTATAAAACATTTACTGGATTCCTGTCATGCAAAGGAGAGTTTACTGACCCCTACAAAGGGTGAGCTAGAGCCAGGGGTGGGGGGGTGGGGGGGTGGAAGAACTCACACTTCATTGTGGGGAGAGATGACCTCCAGGCAAAAATTCTCCCCCAAATTGGCCATGGTGTCAGCACAGTTTGAAAAAAAACTTGTATAAATATGAAAGCAATACCAGTCTCCAAACTGATCTTTGGGAAAAAAAAAAAAGTATTACAGAGGAAAAATAATCTTTCTTTGATTCTTCATATAGGTGAAGCAGAACGTTTCAGTTGGTTTTTAAAAGTATACACTGATGGTTTAGAAATTATTTTTTGGAAAGCTAGGAATTGCTCTGAAAAAAAAGTCGTACCAACTGGAAAATATTTCTGAAAGCAGTTGGAGGACAAGAATAAACAAGTATATTTGATGTTGTCTTTAAGTCACTGAGTACTGAATTAGTTTCTCCTTCATATCAAATGATAGAGGTTCCAAGCAGTTGCACAATGAAGATCTTCATTGTGCTTTGATGTAACTTCCAAAAATTGAAAACAACATAAATGCTCATCAGAAGGGATTGATTTAATTAATGGTATTCGACCTATGTGGTAGAATACTATACACTCCCCAAAAAGAATAAGGGGGATCTACAGGTATTAATGTGGGAGAAGGTCTAAGAAATATTACTACATGAAAAGACAAAGAACAAACTATGTGTAAATAGGATCCTATTTGTGTAAAAACAAGATTGTATAAATATACTGTTCATAAAGCATTTCCAGAAAGATACTCATACAGGGGTATATCTTTAGGAAATGAAAGTATGGGTTGGGGTGAAAAAAACTTTGACTTTCTAATTCTATGCCTTTCTGTACCTTCTGATTATTTTTAATCATGGCTAGGTATTACTTTTTGTTTATTAGATTCTTATACTATTATACGTATATCATTTTAAAGCTATAGTGCTTTTAAATTGCAGTTACTTAGGAAGCTGTCCTAACTGCTCTTCTTGTATGCCTTCAGTTTCTACAGCCCAGTGACCCTGTCATAGCCCAAACATTTGCCTTAGCTTTTCCCATCTCCAATATCAGCAAGCGCTGACAAATGTAAATTCTCATTTCTCCTACTGAACTCTTTCATCTTGCTTTTTTAAAGAAGTACTCTCCAGTCTCTTCACAGAAATCTGTTAACATAGTGCATTTTAAAGTCCCTGCTAGGGACACTTGAGTGGCTCAGTCGGTTAAACATCTGCCTTCAGCTCAGGTCATGATCCCAGGGGCCTGAGATCGAGTCCCACATGGGGCTCCTTGCTCGGCGGGGAGCCTGTTTCTCC
Source organism: Neomonachus schauinslandi (assembly GCF_002201575.2). NCBI lineage: Eukaryota > Metazoa > Chordata > Mammalia > Carnivora > Phocidae > Neomonachus > Neomonachus schauinslandi. Next base: position 56,510,799 of record NC_058403.1, read on the forward strand.
CTCTGCCTGCCTGCCCCTCCCCCTGCTTGTGCTTTCTCTCTCTCTCTCTGACAAATAAATAAACAAAATCTTTAAAAAAGAAATAAAGTCCCTGCTATAATTAAGTTCAAAATTAAACATCTATGGGCTCCTTAGTCTTTCAACTAAACATTCACCCACCTACTCTATGAAGTTTTGAGTATATAGCATTTTGCAAGCTACAGCTTGGTGAAGACAAAGTACCTGATTTTAAGGAGCATACAATGCAGTGGGAGAGAGAGAAATTAATTTTACTCTCTATAATCCAGTTCAAAAAAGGTTCTTAGAACACCAAGGGGGCATGGGGACTTACAGATGGAAGGTTACAAAATTACACTGGATCCAAGACATAACAATTAAGATGCATCTTGAAAAAGAAGAGACAGATTGTCTAACCACACTGCCTTCACTAGGACATTGTCCAGGACCTCAATTAGAGAATTTTGGACCTAAAAGTGACTTTAGAGAATAAGTCTAATCCTCCTGTTCTGAAATAAAGGAACATTACTTTTTAAAACAACAAGGGCTGTGGGGTTATATTAAGTGGCCAGTTCAGAGTAGACTTGACACTTCACAATTGTTCATTTCCTCCCAGACCAGCTACATCATTCACAGGGCCTCTTATTTGAAAATTATTAAGAATTTCCAGACAGCTACAGCGAAGCACTACACCAAGCCTGGCCCTTTGTGAGCACGGAGCCCTGTGCACCTGCCCATAGAGTACTCAGACCTGTGAAGCAGGCCTCCCTCCCTCCACTTACCCAGCTTACCAGAGGCCCCTCGAGGCAGAATCTAAACAAGAGCCCAGGGTTCTCAGGCTCTGTTTCATGCCCTGTGCTATTCAGATTTAGAACAAAAGCCAATAATAATTGGCAATGCCAATACCATATATAGAGGCTAATGTTTTTAAAATTTTCCTGCACACAGTTGTAGAACTGTGTTAAGAAATAGGTACAAAATCACATTGTGCCAGTAGCTTAAATAGCTAAATAACCCAGGCCTTGAAGCAATGGGGTGGATCATAAATTCTGCCTTTCTTTTTTTCATCTTTGCATATTATAAAAAACAGATGAATTTTTAATGCCATTTTAAAACATGATTACAACAAGAAAAATCCCTACCGAATACAGAAAAGCGTGCTTCCAACGAGGCTGGTACTGTACTTGGTTCTTTTACCTAGATGGACAAAGACTTCTCAAAATATAAAAATTCATAAATAATCCATTAACCTAAACTTGGCTTTTTTTTTTTTTTAACTGAGGGGAGATGAAGGTCTCATAATTATTTGTATACACTAAGTAACAAATGTGGGCCTCCATTTATTCATGTAACAAATATGAAGCCATGTGTCCAGAGAGCCATGGGTGTTCAGTGAAAGATGAGTGACAAGAATAGATGACTGAATGAGTAAGTAAAGAACCACAATGGGGTATTATTTGCTACAAAAAGGAATGAAATATTGATACATGTTGCAACATAGATGAACCTTGAGAACATTATGCAAAGTGAAAGAAACCAAATATAGAAGGCCACATATATGATTCCATTTCTATGAAATGTCCAGAACAGGCAAGTCTGTCAAGGCAGAAAGCAGGTGAGTGGTTGCCAGGGTCTGAGAAGAGGGAGGAATGAGAAGTTACTGCAAATGGGTATGAGTATTTAGGGGTTGTTTGGAGTGATGAAAAGGTTTTGGAATTAGAAAGCATTGATGTTTGCACTACTTGTAAATACACTAAAAACTATTCAATTGTACACTTTATTTTTTTTTTTAGATTTATTTATTTTAGAGGGAGAGAGAGTGTGTGCGTGGGGGGGGGAGAGGCAGAGTGAGGGAGAGAGAATCTCAAGCAGACTCCCCACTGAACAGGGAGCCTGATGATGCAGAGCTCAATCCCACGACCCTGAGATCATGACCTGAGCTGAAATCAAGAGTCCCATGCTCAATTGACTGAGCCACCCAGGCGCCCCTGAATTGTACACTTTAAAAAGTGTGGCTATTACAGGACACGAATGCTACTTCAATTTTAGAACATTTTTAAAATAAATAAGCCAACATTAGAGATTTCAGTTCCTTACTGATGTAACACTGAGACTTTTGGCTTCCAGCTAGGGCTTTCCCACTCTCCTAAGCTCCCACCCTGAAGTCTGCAGAGCACCGCCAGCTCTCTCAAAAGCTCTGTAGAGCGCTGTGCTTCCACACAGGAAACCCCCCGGAGCAAAGTGTTAACTTAGCAGTCGCTGCACTCTGCCTCCTGAGGCTCTGGCCGGCCAAGGTCGTCCTATAAAGCGGAGGAAAGAAAGAGCAATGGCAGAACATCTTCCAAGAGGTTCCTCATTTTCTCTGTTTTCCTAGATGCCACTCAAGTAGACCTTGTACCTCAGGTCTTCCTTGAGAATCCAAAATAGCTAGCAATAGCCATCTGGTGCCTCTGGTGTATTCCATGATGCCTTAGAATATTTATTTCCTGTTTTTCAAGTCTGATTTATTTCCAGGCTAGCATAGAGTAAGATGACCCATAACCTGTTGTGAAATGCTCCGTATTTGTCCTTCAGAACAGATGGTAAGCCTATTAATTTGGTTAATAATAAAATAACAACAATCCTAGCTTCTCATGGCTTGTGATATGAAAGTCTCCTAAGGTTTCTTCTATTTTGTACATATGTTCATTTGTCACAGCAGAATGAGGCAATCATCATGCATTGCGTCTCTTTTAAAGAAAAGGAAATGAACATAGCGCTAAAACCTCCATCTTCTGCCTCTGAGTTTATTAGTCTCTCTTCTTCCCTACAAAGGAAATCAAGCGGTCTTTCTTGCACTTAATTTTTATTTTGCCCAGATGGTTGGGGTGAAATATAAGAGAGGGGGGTGACAGGGACATGTGGTTTTTGTCCTCCCAAGAAAAGTTAAAGGTTAAGGTACTATTCCCGAAGGATAGAATTAATCATAGTTGAAATGGCAACCTGTCACTGGAAAAGGAAAGGAAAAGCAGAAATATAAAATAAAGCAGATATGTAAGATCAAGTAGCACCAAAGAGATTAAGGATTTCACTCTAAATGTGTGTAGGAGATTTTATATAAAAAGTTTATACTAATTAAGAGGCACAAAAAGAAAAGCAGAAATGTTGTCTACATGCTCATTGTTATATGGCCATTGCTCTAATTTTGAAATCAGGGATTATTCCTTGATGCATGTGTTACTTGGGGATGCAGTATGGGAGAACACGGACAACAAAAGGTCCACTTTTTTGCTGTGAAGCAGAGAGAATAGGCAACTCGCCAAAACTCATATGGTTCTTCAGCTTTTGGTCTGGATGAGAATGTGTCTCCCTCACCAACCAATAAGGAATGGAATGTAAGATTGTGACAAACGGGTCCTCTGCAATCCTGAGATTGGTTCTGCTCCATCTAGCCAAGCCTCTTGGATTCCTGTTAGCTCCAGTCTGTCAGAGCCTCCCTGAGGACTGTCCCCTCCCTCACGTATCACCTCCCCCCCCAACACCCACCCAGAACTCCTGACACACCTCAGTGACAGGTTCCACCCCACCTGTTAGTCATCCCTAGAATCCAAACTGTAAGAGCCCATCACTTCCTGACTCAGGCACTTGACTCAATTTTCAGTGAATTCAGGATAATTCCCACCAACCAGCAAGCAGTAGCTATCATATAACGCAGAGGAAATCCTGGGCTTTGAAATCAAACAAACTCAGAATTTTATCTCAACTCTGCCATGTATTCTTTGTAAGACTTGAAAGTGTCCATCTCACTGAACTGTCATGTCCTCATCTATTGAAAAAAAAAAAATTGGAGATGTCAGTATTTTTCTTGCAAGTGTCACTTTAAAAGAAAATGAGATAAAAGAGAATGAAAATTTTGAATTTGTAAGTATTTCTTAACAAATCTTAGGTTTCTTCCTTCCTGTCTCAAAGCTAATGACTTCAGGCTAAGCAGTACCTTGAGAGAGGGAGGTTCTAAGGGATCAATCCTAGGCCAAATGCACGCAGTCATAAGACAATTGACTTCATCGGCCCCCTGAAACTCTTTACCTGTCTTTTCTTGTCCTCTCTCTACTCCAGTGTCTCTAAACCTTTTGTTCATTATCACAGCCCTATAGAGCCTTTTGGACATTTTTCTTAATCGTCCTCTCCTTCATGAAATTCAATACCACAGATACACTATCATATCTGATTATGTACTGTTATGTATACATGTGCTTTACACATAAAAAGAGTAAAATTCTTTTACTCCCTACCCCCCACCAAGAACCAGTTTTCACCCCCTTGGGGATGAGATTGCCTCCATTGAAAATGCAAGATCTATCTGTCGCTCCATCTATCTGTAAAAGCTTAGAAGAATTTGCAAGAAGAGATTTTTTTTTAAAGCCTGTGAGGAAGACCTTATCGGATTCCACTTCAGAACACTCTTCCCATCGTCATCGCATTACTTTTCAAGGTAGAAAAAAGTTAGGCTAGTTTTAACACATTTTTTATTTCCTATGATTAGCCACCAAGGTCTAGGCGAACATGTCAAAAATAAAGGAAGAATCCTGGGCACGAGAATTAAGTGATGTGTGTCCCTTACCCTCTGATGTGTCTGTCTTTCCCGATTCAAAGGACATCATGACACACCATCTGCAGCACGAGTGCGCAGATAATGGGGCCAAACCTCCAAAACCCAGCCCCATGTCAATTGACTAAGTGGTTCCTACTCTGCTTTATGAGGATATCCACATTTTGCTCAATTAAACTTTTATTCCTAAAAAACAAAACAAAACAAAAACCCTTTAATTTTGACTTAATATGACAGCTGGTGCCACTTCCATCTTAGTGCATACAATTGAAATTTTTATAAAAGAACATTGCTAAACTGCAGTATTTATTTAAATTTTTAAATAACTCTGATGACAACCAGTAAGACTTAATTTGCACGCTCAGCTTCTGAAAAGTAGGGTCATATTTCCTACTGTTTTCAGAAAAACTCAAAAAAAATTTTTTTTATAAAGATTTTATTTATTTGAGAAAGAGGGAACGAGAGAGAAAGCACAAGCCGGGGGCGGGGGGGACGGGTACGCGGTGGGGCGAGGGCAGAGGCAGAGGAAGAAGCAGACTCCCTGCTGAGCAGGGAGACCGATATGGGGTCTCCATCCCAGGACCCTGGGATCATGACCTAAGCTGAAGGTATACGCTTAACTGACTGAGCCACCCAGGCGCCCCAAGAAAACTCAAAATTTTGTAATAACAAATTTCATTGAAAAAAAAAAACTGTTGTTATAAATTATAGAACAGTGCCAACTTTGGGTCAAATCAAAGTCAATAATATAAAAAATAACAGTAATAAAACAATACTTAAGTGTCAGGAAGTTTGTGAAACAACTGAAAATCTCATGCACTGCTCATAGAAACCAAGATGAGAGCCACTCTAGAAAACAGGTATTTTTATAGCAATTAAATATGTAGTTGCCGTGTTGTCCAATAAATCCATTCCTAGGGATAAGCATTTGCCCAAGAGAGATGAAAATAGGAGTCCATAAAACATTTGTACACAAATGTTTATAATGGCTTTATTCATGAGCCAAGAACAAATTGCAATACATCCACTCAATGTAATACTAGTCAGCAATAAAAAGAACCAATTACTGATAAATGGAACAACCCAGATGAATCTGGGAAACAATATGCTTAGTGAAAGAAGCCAGACACAAAAGAGTACATACTGTCTGATTCCGTTTTTATGGAACTCTCATGAAGATGAATCTAATCCACAATGACAGAAAGCAGTTCTCCATGCCTGGGGCCAGAGGCGCTGGGAAGGGGGTTGACTGGGAAGGACACAAGGGAACATTTGGGGGTGATGGAAATGTTCTATATCTTGATTGCAATGATGGTTCCATAGATGTATACATTTGTAGAGAATTACCAACTTAAAATGTGTGCATTAAAAAAGCAGTCCAAACCAACCAAGAAACAGACTCTTAACTGTAGAGAATAAACTGATGGTTACCAGAGGGGAGGTGGTGGGGGGATGGGCGAGATAGGTAATGGGGATTAAGGAGTGCAGTTGTGGTGATGATGAGCACCGGGTGATATATGGAGGTGTTGAATCACTATATTGTACAACTGAAACTGTGTGTTAACTAACTGGCATTTAAATAAAAACTTAAAAAAAAAAAAGTAGGCCAAAATGTTGATAAAGATGCAGCGATGACAGTTAACCTGTCGTGGAACCACCACAAATAGTATTTATAGAATCCTTCCAGCAGTCATCTTGCCGTACACACCTCGGTACCATTTTTACAGCTGTATTGAGATGTAATTCACACACCATGAAATTCCCCTGTTGCAAGTTTTCAGTAAATAGCTACTGTTACACAGCCATCAACAATCCAATTGAGAACATCCTCGTCATTGCCCCAGAAAGTTCCCTGGTGCCTCCTTCCCAGTCAGTCCCCTCCCCAACCTCCGGCAACCAACAGACTACTCTCTGCATACTTTTGCCTTTTCTAGAAATTTCATATAAGTGAAATTTTATGCAACACAGAATGTCGTCTTCTAGGACTGGCTTCTTTTTCGTGTTCTCTTATTCCTTTTTTCCTCCCTTTTTTTCTTAAGATGACGAAATTCAAGTCTGGTTGAGTGTAGGACTTGTCTGAGATCACGTGTTAGGAGCAGATCCAGGACAAGGGCACACATTTGCTAATCGTCAGTCTGGGACTTTTCCAGGACGGCATGCTATCGCCGTGATGAGGGATGCCAGAATAGAGAAGCACAGCCTTCAGGGGTCCTGGTCTGCTGTCACTTTCTGCTATGTAGGCTAGGCAACCAACCCAACTTTCTGCAGTCAGAGTCTCCCTTACACAAAATGAGGATGATGATATCTAATGTGTAGCTCTTTTTGAGGAATAAATTAAGTGTACAAAATGCGTAAGACAGGGCTAGACAAACATGAGGGACTTAATAAATGACAGTTATTGTTGACTGGAAAATCACTTAGAGCACATTCCATCTTGAGACAGAGGACATAGGGAGGGAAAGTAATACACGTCAGTACTTGAAGAGTAGGGCTTAAACATTGACTTATTTAAATTTTGAAAGAAAAATGAATCCCACAGACCAAAGACAGTGCCAGCAAAATTGGGGATAATTCGCTAAATGCAGTTAACTGAAACACTGCTTTATTTCCTTCATAGGAAGAACATTTTATGATTCATCTTTTTTTTTTTTTTTTTGCCTGGTTTTATGCCTAACTCGATAGTTCTCAGTCCTGGCTGCACATAAGAGTCACCTGGGGAGTATTAAAAATTACCAGTGCCTGGCCCCAGCCCAGAAATCCTGATTCCATTGCTCTGAGGCGCTGTCTGGGCATTGGCAATGTTAACATATAGCCATAGTGGAAAAGCCATGGTCAAACTAAATTTGATTCGTTTCCTGGGTTTTGGGGAATGGGTTCAAAATGGTGGATCAAACTGTTTTTAGAGCATAGCACTTCTGACACCTTCGGATGAGGCAAACTGCAGAGCCTGCCTGTCCCACCCCGATATTCCAACCATAGATGATCTTTTCTCACTTTCTCAATAGCACTGGATATTTGTGCAATCAGGCATGAGGGCTTTGTATGAAAGACATCAGCTATTTCTGCTTGGAAAGAGGAGGCCATCCTCACCCTCCACATCCTATGCTGCTACCTACTTTCACTCCTCCTCAGAACTGGGTATTTAAAGACATGTGTGTAAGCAATAAGTGCGTCTCACATGAGTAACCATATCAAGGAGACAAAACCTGCGTGGATGGTTGCTCTAACTTAAAAGCTCTTAAAGACCCAGGAGGCTTGGACAAGTCTTCTACCGTCTCTGGTCCTTAAATATTTAATTTATAAAATTAATGGAGTTCATTCTATGAACTCTAAGGTATTTTCCAGTTACTATGATATGATGGTTGTAATTCTCATGACTAATACAATAATTGAGCACATTCTTTATTTAGGGTCCCATTTACAATTCTATTACCAACCCTAAACAACTCAGCAATGAGGGTTTAGATCTCTGTTGAAGCCATTCGCTCATACACATCAATGATATATTTGATCTTTGAGCAATATATTTAAATTACATTTCCCAAGAAAGGCAATGGTTCGGTCTGTAATTTCCAGAAGGAACTGCCAGCTGTAATCCGGGAGAAGCTACATGAATAAATTACTATTCTTTACAGATAAGGTAACGACAGAACCCTGAGTGAACGGCTCACTGGTCGACTATGACATTGCAGAGGTGACGATCATCACCTGGTAAATGGTTAGGAGCCTTTGAACGATTGCCGCAGCTTCCTGAGAAAATCACTAATAGGGCGCCTGGGTGGCTCAGTTGGTTAAGCATCTGCCTTTGGCTCAGGTCATGATCCTGGGGTCCTGGGATCGAGCCCCACATCCAGCTCCCTGCTCCGCAGGAAGCCTGCTTCTCCCTCTCCCACTCCCCCTGCTTGTGTTCCCTCTCTCTCTCTCTGTGTGTCAAATAAATAAATAAAAACTTAAAAAAAGAGAATAAAAAAAGAAAATCACTAATAAATCCACATAAATTAGAAGTGCTAGAAGAAATCTCCTGCTATGGAATTGAAGGAATCTTTGCTTAAAGAAAGGAAAACAACTCTAAATAGTAAAATAAATATTTTCCCCTGCCTTTGGTGACCTTATGCTCAGCCTCTTCCCTCAGGAGAATGCCGTCTCCAAGCCTGTGGGTTTTGTGGCTTGTCAATAATTCCTGAGAGCCTTCCTGTAGTCTGGCAGTAGGCACCTCTTTCCTCCACGGAAACCTATGTGCTCACCAGCTCCCTTGTTTCCTAAGACAGATTCTCTTTCTTTAATGCCAATTTATAACTCTTTGTCAGGTCTTGGTCCCAGAAAGAAGGCTCCCCATCCTCATCTCTAAGGCATGGTCTGGCAGGCCTACGCAGTCATATAGAATGTCTGCTTTCCAGTGGTGTTGAGGTTGGAAGAAAAGTAAGTCAACAAAATAACTTATCTGAAGTAAGAGTCAAATTAAATTAAGCTCATTGGCTTAGTAACTTGTAGAGGTTTAAGGACAGTAGTCATGACATAATCCCAGAGAGTGTACAAACCCAAGAGGTTAGATATTACCTTAAGAGTGTAAGAATAAGGTATGAAGTTTTAGTTATGCAAGACAAGTAAGTTCTAGAGACCTGTTATACAACACGGTGCTTGCAGTTAACAATATTTTTTGTACACTTAAAAAATTTGTTAAGAAGCCTTAAAAAAAATAAAGGATATACTAAGACAGAACTGACGACAGCGTGTCTTCGCGGACCGTCCCAGGGGGAGTGTCATGGTCCTGCTGCCCTGCAGCTATCTGACAGAAGCTAGACGCCAACAAACCAAATGGAAACTTATTCAAACAGAGGGCAAACACACCAGGCAAAGAGAGAATCTGAGACTGGAAATATGTATCCCAAGAGGTGTCTGTCTGGGCCAGACTACCGTGTGTTCTTGTGCTTCCTGAACCTTCTATTCAATGCCTGGGCCTTCTCTTCATGACTCTCTTAGTCTGTGGGTGCTGCCATAACACAACACTGCAGATGGGGCAGCTTACACAACAGAAATGTATTCCTCATGGTTCTGGAGGCCGGGAAGTCTGATATCAGGGCGCCATCATGGCTAGTTTCTCAAGAGAGCCCTCTTCCTGCCTTGCAGACACCCCACCTTCTGGCTGGGTGTTCATGTTGCCTGTCCTCGGTGTGCGTGCATGGGAGGGGTGGGGAATCCTCCTCTTCTTATAAGGCCACCCATCCTATCAGATTAGGAGTCCTCCAGTATGACCTCAACGACCTCTAAAAGGCCCATCTCCAAATACAGTCAGATTGGAGGTTAAAGCTTCAACACCTGCATTTGGGGGGTGGGGGTGGGGACCCAATTCACTCCATAGCAATGACCCAGCAACCCACCCAGAAAATCCCCAAATGCAGAAGTCCGTTTTAACTCTTTTATTTGTGACAATAGGCCTCTTTGTCCAAAATAAAGTTTACTAAGACTGCCAGTATATAGTATAAAAATAAATGAGAAACTAAATAAACAACTGGAAGATGAAGTGGGAAAATGCATTCAATCTGTGTAGGAGCGGACAGCTGCTTCTATATCAAACCGGTTCTATGAGAAAACACATAGGAGATTTCAAGGAGCTGCCAGCCTGGGCAAAAGGCTCAAGTACATGCCCCATGAAACCCCCTGGAAAAACATCTTTGCTATCACACAGGAGAGTCTGTAGGAGCAGTTGCACCTGGTGGTTACCATGGAACAGAAGGGAGCCAAACATGACCGTGGGTGCATGAAGAGACTCAACCACAGGGTGTCTCATCTTGAGTCATCAGGATCTTTCTCAGGGGGATTGGAACAACTGGTCTTGCAAGTTAAAGCCTCTTGAAAGAATGTATACCCTTTAGCACCTTGCTGATAAAATCAAAGTGTCTGCAAAACTGGAAACTTTGCAAACAGGATGTAGTCATTACTGTAGGAAAGTTCACATTTCCTCATCAAATCACAAAGAAAATGTACTGGACTGGGTCAGGAGCACTCTGCTCTCACCTGTATTTGGCCACCAGCTAGCCTTGTTGGAAAAGTGACCCAGTTTCCTCATCAGTAAATGAGGGGTCAGCTAGGCCAGTGAGTATCAAAATTTAACGTATGTAAGAATTCGCCGGGCAGCTTACTTAAAATGTAGGTTTTCTGGGGACGCCTGGGTGGCTCGGTCCATTAAGCCTCTCACTCTTGATTTGGGCTCAGGTCATGATCTCAGGATCATGAGATCAATCCCCACCCTCACCCGTCCGGTCAGGCTGTGCCCTAAATGTGGCATCTGCTTGAGATTCTCTTCCTTTGCCCCTCCCCCCACTCAGACTCTCTAAATAAATAAATAAATAAATAAATAAATAAATAAATAAATAAATAGAATCTTTAAAATGTAGGTTTTCTGACTTGTAGTTCCCCCCAAAATCTGATTTGGTTGTTCTGTGGCAAGACACGGGAATTTTCTTCCTTTACTGACAGCCTGCTGATTGTGATACAGGAGATCCCTACACATTCGGACACGCATGCACACATGTGCACACATACACACTGAGAAACACTGACAATCTTTAAAGTACTGCCTTTCAGACTCTGTAATTCTGTTTCTCAGTTTCCTCCAAGTAGTGTGATATTAGGCCTACATTCTGGACCTTCAATATGCAGCAGAATTACTTTTAAAAAGTCTCTTTTGCTCCCCTTAAGCACATTGGACCATGCCATTGGGATCAAGTTCGCGCGCGAGAGAAAATAACGATGCCTGACTAGTGTTTATTTTTGCGACCTTCATCCTAAGTAAGCTAGTGATTTTCCGCTTTCAGTTTTTATGTTTTTATGTTCAGAACAATGCCCCAAGGTGAGAGACTTGAAATATTCCTTCAGCACTCTCCACTCTTCCTTCTCCCCTGCTACCTACAGTGTCCCTGTGAAGTCTCACACCTGAATTCCAGTACTCAAATAAGAAACAAGACCTCCTAGCTATCTTTTATGTCCAAGTCCATTTCCAAGATTACTAATGTGTTTATGGCCAGATAGATTTATTGTAAACACTACATTCTCTTCAAGAATATTCCCAGTCATTTAGAATCTCATCTGTACATACTGGGCATCTCTCTCTGATCATTATTCGTTTTCAGTTGGTATGAATGGAACTTGAGATGGTTTCCTTATAGGGAGGGATAGGATACATGGATTGTGTCTTTATATGAAAAATTATAGCAAACACAAAAAATAGTACTTTGCAAGAACAGTGCTCTGGAGGGAAATGGGGGAGGACAACATAAACACATGGTGTCTTAGTGGTCTAATGAAACCCAAATTTATTCAGTGATCCAGTGGAAGGACCAGAGAGCTAATTTTTTTCATAATCTAAGGTTTACTAGCATAGCTGCTTGCAATGTCCACAATAGCCAAACTATGGACAGATGTCCATCGACAGATGAATGGATGAAGAAGATGTGGTGTATATATACAATAGAATATTATTCAGCCATCAAAAAAATGAAATCTTGCCACTTGCAACCACGTGAATGGAACTAGAGGGTATTATGCTAAGAGAAATAAGTCAATTCGAGAAAGACAATTCTATGATCTCACTCATATGTGGAATTTAAGAAACAAAACAGAGGAGCATAGGGGAAGGGAGGGAAAAATAAGACAAGATGAAATCAGAGAGGGAGACAAACCAAAAGAGACTCAACCATAGGAAACAAACTGCAGGTTGCTGGAGGGAAGGGGGGTTGGAGGGACAGGGTAACTGGGTGATGAACATAAGGAGGGCACGTGAGGTAATGAGCACTGGGTGTTATATAAGACTGATGAACCACTGACCTCTACCTCTGAAAGTAATAATACACTATATGTTAATTAATTGGACTTAAATTTTAAAAAAGTATTGGGGAAAAAAATAATGTAGCTGCTCATCGTTGGAAAGGACCAGTGAAGGAGGGAGGAATAATGACGTCATGAGGACGTTCTCAGTTGGCCTCTTTGACTCTATGTGGCCATCTCCAGGCTTACAGTATGAGTTCACTTGGTGTGAGTCATCCTGGGACAGTCGCTTCCTGCCTAGTTTCACCCGCACTGTTTCAAGCAACTTTATGAAGACAGGTCCCCGTGGGAATGATTCAGATTGGGGCTCCATCAAATACCACTTGCTTTTGACTTTCTGGAGAGAAAGTCAAAGAATATAGCTTGGAGTCAGACAAATTAATTTTTTTACACTTTGTTTATTTTTAAATCTTGTTCCAAAAGCTTAGAGAGAGGAACAGTTGGGCAGGCTTCACAGCCATAGTCCAGGATGAAGTAATGGGACACCAAAAAGGAGATTTTGCCAGGAAGATATTACAAAGACTGACAGGATGCTTCCCCAATAGCCTTATCACATTGCTCGTGCTGCTTACATACGTAACTACCACTCATCGGACTGATGAGCGGAGCTTCTTGAAAGGAGACACCAAGTCTTCAATCCCTTTAAACCTAGCAGAGTGCTTTAGCATGTAACAGTGGATTCTAGCAGATCTGAGGGAAAGAACTCCTGCTGAATGGAAACTTTCCATTCAAGTATTTTAAAAGTGTATAATACTTTCTTTGGTGTTTGGGCAGCTCAGAAATTTTTGAAAGGAAGAAAAGGAAGTGGCATTTTCAATATGTTTGAGTTTCCTTTCCTTTTGGTCTTTAGTTAATCTTTAACCAATGTAAAATAATGAAGTGAGAGGGAAAAAATTAATGATGTAAGGCTCAGGCCAACCTATCAGGCTTTGTGTTTTTATGATGCTTTGCCTTCTACCAGACTGTAAATATTTTGACTGAAAGTCTGAAGCATTGAATGGTACACAAAATTGGACATTATACAAAGATGTGGAAAGAACAACTAAAGGAAAGGAAGGTGGAAAAGGGCCAGAAATTACTAATAACTATAAAGCAATTGAAAAAACTATAAAGCATATTTGAGGCCCCAACCTGGTTTAGACTTTCTCTTCTTTGCCATCAGCTTTTGAGCCGAATAAAGAAGTAATGTATTCTGAAGCCACAATTCATTACATGAGTGTGATATTTAAGCTACTTAATTAGGGTGAATATATAATTTATCATCCAAGCTGGGACACAGTTGCAAGTAAAAGGGGGCACTAAACCAAGTCTGTCTCTGGCAACCCAACACACGTGCCTGTTCTACTCTCCATCCACTGAAGGGGCTGCTTTTTTTTCTGTGTATTTTGTTCAAAATGTTCCATATTTTAAACAGAAACAGACTCATAAATACAGAGAACAAACTGGTGGCTGCCAGAGGGAAGAGGGTGTGGGGATGGGCAAAATAGGTAAAGGGGATTAAGAGGTACCAAATTCCAGTTATAAAATAAATAAGTCACAGAGATGAAGAGTACATCATAGGAAATCTAGACAAGAGTATGGTGATGATATTGTATGGTGACAGGTGGTGACCACACTTATCACGGTGATCACAATGTAATGTAGAATTGTCAAATCAGTGTCGTGCACCTGAAACTAATATAACATTGTATGGCAACTCGATTTCTATAGTTGACATTCATAACATTGCTTTGCTTTCCCTGTATTTATTTTTAGATGATCTATTTATAAAACTATAAAAAAAATTTTTAATTGTCCCATATTTTTCTCAAAGGGAGATCTTAATTAGGCTCCTACCACGTGGCAGCCTGAAGTGAACATAAGTTTGCTTCAAACACACCCAACTGCAGCTCAGCTGTGAGAAGATGGCCCAGACCAGTGTTTCCAAAAGGGTGGAATGCACAACCAAGTGAGAATCTGGTTTGGGGTCACAAAGGACAAAGAACGCTGCACAAAATAACATCTCATCACAGCAAGCAGGAGGTTGGATTTACATGCTAAATTATCTTTCTTGCTTCTCTAACAGTTAAAATCTCCCATTGTGACACATAACAGAACTGTGGCTCACAGTTCTTAATGTAGCTGACCTTAATAACATTGCCTTGCTTTCACTGTATTTATTTTTAGATGATCTATTTAATGCAAATGATAATAGTTTTTCATTATAATAATGCCATTTTCCTTAAAAATAAAGAACCACTGCCAAAATGATAAAAGAATTAGGAGTTCTGACCCAACACATGTTCATTTCTGATCCATGGCCTCGAGCGAGGCAATGGCGGTTAACATAAGACTTCACCAATACCTAGGTTTTCTCTAAAAGCCAAAACATATTAGGAAAAGATAGCATCATTCTTCCCTAAATGAAATGGGAAGAGCCTGAGAACTTGCTAAAATAAGGAAGGTCTGAACATACCAAGATCAGGAGACAAGGTGAAAACTTAGTGAAAATTAAGCAGAGGTTGAAAACCAAGGGAAATTGACCCGCTTATATGTATGGGATCATATATGAAGCAGAAGGTGAAGAAAAGAACATAAACAGAAATACTCCAAAGTCTATGATAAATCATAAATTCTCTGACAGATGGAGGTATTTAAGGGTGAAAATGGATGGGCCAGGAAATGAAATCTGTCATGGTACATACACCTGCTATGAAATCCCATTCAACAATGTTGGCTGGGGCAAAATGGGATAAAAGCCTTTGCTACTTACCTTTGCATCCAGATGTTCCCCCACCCAACTCACTCTACAACCACCTAGTATTCCAATCTTACTCCTATTTTAGAGAAAGAGTCATGTATAAGCAAAGCTTCCTACGGAATCTTTCAACATTTAAACATGATGAGAGACATAGGAGCTGGAAATGGGCTTTTGGAACTTGTCAGCATATTGGGGGTGCTGGAAATCATGATAGTGGCTAAAATTGCACATTATGCATTCCCTCAGACACCTTACTCATGCCATTGTTGTCTGCAAGGAACATTCTCCTCCTACACACCTTCCCCTGGTCTGGCTGTTATCATTCATGGTTCAGGTCCCAGCTTCAACTCCCTTCCATCTCCACCTGTCCCCTTGGTGTATGTTCTCAGAGCCTACTCTTTCCCAGTTCCTACAGCAACACTGTTGTTACTTATTTAATATCCCTGTTAGGCTCTAAACTCCTGAAGGGCAAAAATGGGCTTTGCTGCGATATCCGCACCATCTGATCTCATCTGGCACATAGATGAATGAAAATGTGAGTGAGTGAATGATGATAAGCGCATTGACCTGACCTTTGGACAGGCCAGGAGGAGAGGTGAGAACTGGCCAGAAGAGAGAGAAGGTCAAAGCAGCTGGGACTCAGACCAGAACAGCACACTAGAGTGCTCAGAGAACGTGTGTGAGGGGGAGGGGCTCTTCATATGGATCGGGCTTGGGGTAACTGGCTTCGGAAGTGGGTGAGACTAGCCCAAAGTTTGGAGACACTGTTCCTGAACGGGACATTACCGCACTGGGATGTCCGCTTATTCTGTTTGTAAGTTAACCTATACCCTTTTTTATCCCCTCCAGGGTGAATGAGCAGCCACACAATGGAGAGCATTGTACAACCACACCCCCTTGGTCCATATAACTGAGATGGGGGGAAGCAGAGCTAAGCCTGCTTTCCCTGCCCACTGATGTTTCTTTGATCAAAACTAGAACTAGTTATTCAAACAGCTACCTAAATACAAATCAATCACTAGGAAAACATCTTCTAAAATAATCATAAAGAGAGGCAGCTAGGTAACTTTGGACAAGTTACTTAACCTCTCTGAATCTCAGTTTCCTTCTCTGTAAAAGTTGAATTACACCACCTGCCTCTCAGGAAAGATGTGAGGCTCAAATACATAAAGTACCAAACACAGAATTGTCATTATTCATTCCAATTTATGGTAAACTTCAAGGAAGTACAAATACTTCAGCATATGTGATAACCCTCTCACTAAACAGCAACGCTTTTATTCCAACATAAATCTGTGTTTCCCTTTAGAGCTCAGTAGAATATCAACTATTACTTTGTCCTGAACATTTTGAGTTCGAGAAGCTTTACAGGTTGGTGTACATTAGTACACAAGTCCGTGGAGACATTTCTCTGGGGCCTTACTTCTCACTCCAGCAGGAGAAAGCTTTAAGAGCCCACCTATTGGTGTAGGAAGAGGAAGCCTCTGAGTTGCTATCTCCTCCCCTGAAGCATCCCCTTGTCCTACACTCAGAACACCTGCTCCATCCCCACCATCTGACCCCCTCCTGCCACCAACTCCCAAATTGGAACCTTCTTTTCCCTTCTCCTGGGTTTTTCAGGGTGTCATCTTTACCTCCCACATCAGAATCATCAGATGTCTCACTCCAGACCTTCCCAAGCCGACTCTGTGGGGGTGAAGTTGGGAATTCACATTGTAACAAACTCCTCAGAGGATTCTTAGGCCCATAAAGCTCAAGAACCCTGGCCTTAAACCAGGAGCAGCATTTATGTGGGCAGAAAAGAGTGCCTGGGGCTTTAGGAGCAGGTCTCTGCTTCCCCACCTTTCAAATTAGAGTGCATGTGCCTCTTTTACCATTGCCTGAAAAATGCCCCAACTGGCTCATCTGTAAACCTGTTTTGCCCTTTGAAAAACCTAATGCAAAAATTGGTACCTAGCCAAGTCTAACTGCAGTAATTTGTGATGAGTTTATAGCCTAAATCACTGAGTCTCCAAGTTAATAAGTAAGAGGCTCACATCAGTGATTCCCAACAGGTGAAGGACTAGCTCTGGACAGTGGGAGAAAGGACGTTGAATGGGACATTCATGTGACACAAGATAACCATCAGTCACAAAGCGAGGTCCTTTTCAATTCCCTTTCTATCTTTCTGATTCCATCAAGGGTAAGTCTCAGGGGCGCTGTGCCTTCCCCCGCCTCACTGATACTTCCCAAGCTGCCTTTTTTAATAAAGAGAGAGTAGGTTTCACGCCACAGCTTTCTTAAGAAGCAATATTTAACTAGAATGGAGTAGGTCGTAGAATTTTCTGTGTATTTCTTTTTATGGCTTCCTTCCATTTATTTTATAGTAGTGATATAAAATTTGCTTTTGTGAATTTAAATATTAAACAGTGAGTTGATTCAAGGAAAAAAATAATGGTCCTGTTAATATATAGTACGGCAAAAATTATGAAGAGTGCAAATGAATGACTAAAAGTTTTGGAAAAGAACTTTAAGCAGGTGAGAGTGGTCCTTAGAATAAGATTAGAAAACAGATTTTCATATTGGAAGCCACAACATTAAGTATTATACAATTATGTCATTTCATGCAAAAGAGGAGCAATTCATTTAACATTTCTTACACAAAATATAAGATAGACCACATATCTTATAGGTATAAGGGGCGGGGGTGTGGGAGACCAAGTCCACCTTTTGTTCCTGGGACCATATGCAAAATGGCAAAGCCCAACAGTTGTTTATTGGTTGAGGGCACGTGCTGGTTTTACCACTTATACGGGGACTACCAGTATGAACCACCTCTACGTAATATAAGTACATATATGCATAGACACGTTTTTATATTTAAGCATTGGTATATTTATAAATTAAGCACAATGCCCAACACATAGAAAGTGCTGAATACAGGCTTATTATTCTATTGTTATTTAAAATTGGCATCGCTTCTGCTCTTCCTCAGTTTTTAGTCACAGAAGTAATCATTAGAAAGGTCACTTTTTGAGGAAGCCACATTTACACCATTTACAATTCCCACCTTTTAATTATTTACTCTTCAAATGAGGCTAAAGAGCAATTTGGGTCTCTTGACCACAATTCTTTTCCCAGATTTTCCGGCATTTACATTATACCTTTCCAAGCTTTTATCTCATAGCCAATTATATTTAGGACCATGGTTACCCCGGGTGGAGGTAGCCCAACATATATAAATAAGCTCAGAATATCGCTGGGGACCTTGGCTTTTCAGATTTCTAGACACACTAATAATAACAGTGCTTAGCTGACTGGAGTTGTAAGAATGGATTCAGAATGAGTAGAAAGGGTAGTTAATTTTGTACACTTTACTAGTAGTGTCTCTCTTTTTTTCTTTTTTTAAAGATTTTATTTATTTATTTGAGAGAGAGAGAATGAGAGAGAGCACATGAGAGGGGGGAGGGCCAGAGGGAGAAGCAGACTCCCTGCCGAGCAGGGAGCCCGATGCGGGACTCGATCCAGGGACTCCAGGATCATGACCTGAGCCGAAGGCAGTCGCTTAACCAACTGAGCCACCCAGGCGCCCAGTAGTGTGTCTCTTGAGGGGAGAAGATAGGCTGGTGATAGATTATTTAAGTTAATAAGTACATGACAAACTAAATTCTGTAGACCATTAAGCCTTTATTTCTTCTCTGATGCACTATGGCATCTTATTTTTATCAGTAATGCTTTTCTCATTTTTAAACTAGAGTTATGTCCAAGATTGATTTCTTGCATGAAAGCCTTTGGTAAAATGTGTGGTTTCTGTTAAATATAAGCTGAATCAGAAATGGGTTTTGGGAAGCCAGTCTTGTTTGAAAAGAAATAAAAAATTAATGCATGTGTGTTTGTGTTTTTATTCAGTAAAGTATCAGAGAGAAATTTAGCCATCTTGCAAATGGAGCTAGGCTGGCCTTTGGGGCCAGGAGAGTGAGATCCTCTGGGAGGCTATATGTTGAATAAATGATGCAATCTACTTCCTAAACTTAATTCAAGTACTGGTGTACAGTGGAGATACTGTTCCAGTTCCAGACCACTGCAATAAAGCAAATATTGCAACAAAGCGAGTCAAATGACTTTTTTAGTTTCCCAGTACATATAAAAGTTTTGTTTACACTACACTGTGGTCTATTAAGTGTGCAATAGCATTATGTGTAAAGAAAAATGTACAAACCTTAATTAAAAAATATCGGGTTGCTAAAAAATGCGAACCATCAACTGAGCTATCAGTGAGCTGTAATCACTGATCATAGATCACCATAACAAATATTGTAATAATGAAAAAGTCTGAAATATTGTAAGAAGTACCAAAATGTGACAGAGACACAAAGTGAGCAAATGCTGTGGGGAAAAATGGCACCAACAGACTTGCTTGGTGCAGGGTCGCCACAAACCTTCAATTTGTATAAAATATAATATCTACAAAGCACAATAAAGCAAAGCACAATAAAATGACGTATGCCTGTACATTCATGAAATATGATTACATAGATTTTTGTTGTTGTTGTTGTTGTTGTTGTTGCTGCTGCTGCTTAATTTGCTGTCTCCCCCCCCCCCACATGGGCTAGTAGTACTGAGTCTAGTTTCTCCCACTGAGATTTACTCTCATATCTCCTACTTAACCCCATTATCCAAGAACTCTTGGAAGTGACTTTACCCCAAGTGGACTAGTCCTGCTTCCACTCTCTGAGTCTGATTGGATCATGGTTGCCATGTTTTCTCAATATCAGACACTGTCACTGTTGAAGATGGGTCTTACAAGATCAAATCTCTCTTAGCAGTAATATACTTGCTCCCTGGAGTCTTACTAGTGCTACCGGGGACCCAGTAGTGAGGCTCCAAAGTGCAGCTCTCTTATAGCATTCTCCACAGTCAATGGAGACCAGTCCAGACTGGCTGAATCCTGAGGGAATTCTGGCATTTGCTACATAATGTGCCATAATCATTCCTATACATCTTGAATTCTGGTCACCATACTAGCTGCTTCCTTTCTCCAAAGTTAGTTTTATTTCACAGATCTTGTTGCTTTTCCCTCTCAATGTCTCTTCCCAATGTCTATGTCTATCCTAGTTCACATGATAAATCTTCTTAACTTCAGAGATACAGAATTCTAACAAATTTTTCTGTATGAGAATCTGTAAAAAAACAAAAGGAAAAAGAAAGACAAGAGCAAAAACAAAAACAAAACAGGGTAGAGTAACCCATCTGAATTCAAGGCCACTTAATCTCATTCATGTCTAATCACCTGATGTGGGAGGCTGTCTACATCTTTAATGCACAACATAGCCTGAAATATCCCATTAAACTGCTTTCCACCTTGGGTCACTGAGTACAGGAGGGCTTCATTTCAAAATCTAGTTTGTTTGTTTGTTTGTTTCTAGAAAATTTATGTAATAAGGAATTTTGAGAAGCTGCCTAGAATGTCCAAAAAACCAAAGTGGGTGTCCTAGAAATACAATTAGTACATTCTCTACAGATATACTATACTTCCTTTCAGGAAACAAACCCCTTATTTTCTCAACCCTGATGTTGTTTCCCCATATCATATCATGGCTCACTCTGGTTTTTTTTTATATGTGTACCCCAAAGATAAACAAACCTCAGTGGGGTCTGTGAATTTAAATCTCAAGATACTTCCATGTTTATCAAATAAATTATTGGGCTGGAAACCAAGCAAGGTTGGTGAGAGCCATCAGACCTCATTTACAAACTACATCTGGCATGGTATGAAATGGCTCTCAGGCTTTAGTGGTCATAAGCTTTGAAGAAAAGCAGTGTCCAATAGAAGTTTCAACCAAAGGAAACTTGGACTTAGGTCAAACCATCCTTGCCCTAGTGGCTTGAGGTTGTTCCTCTTTGTTTTTCTTGAGCTCTTTAGAGAGAGTCTGACCACATTCTTCTGCCTCTAACTACTACATGTAGAATCAGAGTTGGCAAGGAACTTGGTGGTCAGCTAGTCTGAAATCTTATTTGAGTCACAAATTCCTTCACTACTGTAATGATTGACAGATGGTCAAGAGTACAAATGAATACTCCATGTCAAATATTTAAAAGTTAAAAACAAAGCTAAAAATGGTTAAATAAATATGTTTTATCTTCCCATCTTAATAAAAAAAAATACTTTCATAACTACCTGGAAAACAAGGTGCAAAGTTAGGATTCTAGAATTCCCTTAGAATTCCACTCTAAAACATAGTGATGCAGGGAAAGCTAACCCTGGCCCAGTCTGAGACCCTTCTCTTTTCAATCCAGATCCATTTAACCCTGTGTTGTGTTTCACACTAGCCTACACCTACAAATTCAACCCACATTACCCATAAATAGTTGCCCCACGGCCACCTCTCAGACTTAGATAGCATGTATTTTTGAGAGGCAGGTCTACACAGGCTATAAACAGAGACCTTGGGCATGGGATTCCCAAATCTGGAGTACCCACTTTGTGTTTAAGAAGAGGAGAGAAGAAGAAGAAATCCAGAAAAGTAGGGCCAGAGGAGCATGGCCAGAATAGGGCTCTCCAAAGTATGGGACCCAATGCAGCAGTCTCTTTGCTCAAGTACAAGGGTGGTGGCCTAGCCAAGTTGACACAAGATTAACCATCATAGGCTCCATGACCATGAATCTGTTCTTAGGTACAATGGCAGTAGTGATACTAAAAATAAGACCTTGTTTGCCAAGTGCTATTACAATTTTTAAAAGTTGTATTTAACCATATCATCTCCTGCTCTATGTAGGAAAATATTAGTAACCTAGGCGAGGCCCAGGAGGCTGTCTGATGGTCAGAAACTGTAGGTTTCATTTCCATCCCAGATTGCTGGCAGAAAAAAATGTCAGTGCTGAAAAGACATATAACGTCCATGGGGTAACAGCTTTACTGGGCATGATCACATTCCATAAAAAGAGTTTGAGTTTCGGTTGTCAGGAAATCCTGTGTTTGGCAAATAGGAGTGCTATGTCAAGCCCCATAAATAAAATCAGGCCAGGTTACTTATAACTATACTGATTACCTTTCCAGTCCATTTTTTGAAACCAGAATCTTAGGTTGTAAAGTTAGGTATTAGTGTCTCATGGTATTTTTCTCTATTTCTTTTGTACTTTGTGTCCAGGCAGGTAGGCGGGGGGAGGAAATCACCCTCATTTTATATACAAATGGTTTAAATGGCTTAATGTAAAGTTTTTAAATATAAAACTTCTTTATATATATATATATTTTATATATATATATATATAATGAAAGAGATACTTGTTTTCTATCTATAATATTAATCAGAATCACTAAGGATTCTAAATATCCAAATAAAATCTACTGTACTTTATTGAGACTCAAATTAGAAGTCACAGGGGCTCTGTCATCTGTTCAATATAAACTAACCAAAGAGGAAAAGAGGTAAGAAATTTGCAGGATGCAAATAGGAATATTAAATATGATAGTAATAGTTGTATGGATTAAACACCAATTATATATGCCAAACACTGCCAGGCACTTCATACATATGTTATTTCTAGTTCTAAATACAAGACAGTAAGTGTCATTTCTCCCACTTTAAAGGTAAGATAAGACTCAGAAAGCTGAACGACCTGCCTAAGGTGCACTGAAAACAACTTGCTCTGCTGGGACACAAGCAGCTGTTCTATTTATGAAAAAATGAAAGGCACATGTAGGAGAGACACCTCTCAGACTCCCCTCAACTCCAGGAGTGTCCACGAAACTCTCGAGCTTTCAGTGGACATATAAAGTAGCCCCCCCCCCGAAAAATAAATAAATTTAAATAAATAAATAAAGTAGCCCCAACTCCCAGAACTGAAAATCCCTTTGTGTGGTCTCCAGACCACCTCAAATTTCTGGAATTTTCTCACTCCCTCTTAAAGAAGGGCTATTTATTCCACCACAGTGAAAATTCGATGAAAAGGACCCAAAAGTCAAGGCACAGAGCCTTTTCCTGTGAGCTCTAGGCAAGACTGGCAAGTTGCCGAAGAGAAAGCCTGAGGATTTACATTGAAGATTTGAGCTCTTCTCTCATTCCTCTCTCCCCTCCTTGGCCTGAATCGATTACAGGGACCAGTACCGAATGTCACTAAAACTCTTCTTCCTTTGTTTATTCGTTCCTTTCCTTGCTGACCACATAGTACATTCCAGACATAGCAGTACAAATGAGATGAAAGGCACAGTCCCTGTCCTTGAGGAACTGACTCTCTAGCCCTCGAGGAAAACAAATACACATTTAATTATAATATATCTGGTTAAGTAAAGTAACAGATTATGTAATGGATAGTCTGGGAGGAAAGAACAGGCTCTAAGGCACCAAGCATTTGCTTTCCTGGAGGAGCCTCAGAGCTGATGACCGGGCAGGTTGCTGAGGAAGCAGCCGCAGCATTGTTAGGAGCACATGGGATCATCCGGGATGTTGGGGTGCTCAAGCAGCATGACTTCCAGAGTTACCTACAGCCGGGTGGCCTCAGGAGCCCGGAGGAAGACAAAGTATCTGGATCATCCCAGACCAGAATTCTTGATTCAAATAGAGCTGCAATTCTAGCAGTTGCCACGGATGAGAGCTGAGATATGGAATACATGTTCTGCAATGTGTACCCCATTTGTACCCTGGGCTACTCTGCCTGAGCAAATGCTTGTTATTATGCTTCCAGAGACTTCCCAATAATATGTCATTTGAATCAACTCAACTCAGAAATTTCAAATACAGCCTCATCATATCACGATGGCTACAGAAAAGGTGGTTCTTGTTGAAGGAGTAGTGGGATCATGTGTCTGTGGATAAGAAGTTAAGGCAAATAATCACGGACCTCATGAGTCCTCTGTCAAGTAGTCACTCGCTCTGCCTTCTAGAGCTATGGAGTAGAGTCTGCAAAAAATTCTTTTTTTTTAAAATGTATTATTTATTTATTCATGAGAGTCAGAGAGAGAAAGAAAGAGAGAGGCAGAGGCAGAGGGAGAAGCAGGCTCCTCTCTGAGCAGGGAGCCCGATGAGGGACTCGATCCCAGGACTCCAGGATCATGACCTGAGCCGAAGGCAGACGCTTAAGCATCTGAGCCACCCAGGCACCCCGAGTCTGCATAAAATTCTTTCACTAGCCCTTGGGCGCACACGGACCCAAGTCCACCAGGCTTTCATAAACCTAGCAAAGCCCTGTTTATTTATACCTGCATGGAGAGAGATGCATTCACAGCAAACTTAAATTGGAAACAAATTTAAAACACCATCAGTATGCATTAACATCTTTTGGATCTTTAGAATGACCCGGTCATTACATAATGGAGAATATACGCTGGGTTCACTTACCATTAAGGGGTATAGAGAAAATGTGTCTTCTTGATTTCTCTGTAACTGGCCTGATGTTCCTCACCAGCCCCCTTTCTTCTGGGTAGCAGTGTGTGCGTGCATGTGTGTGTGTGTGTGTGTGCACACGTATGGGAGGAAGGGGTGGAGAGGGATGGTATGGACATTCAGTTCAACCCAGCAGTCTTATCTGTCTCTTGAGGTAACTTCATTTCAGCTTGGATGACTCACAAAAGTGGTTAGTCTTTTAGAGCCCCATTTCCTCCCCCTATTAACCTCCAAGATAGCATCTGAGTGAGGACATGTAGCTCTAGGTAGTTGAGAGGAGACACGATTCTAGGACCTATTCTGTTCTGCCTGGATCTTTGCTGGTCCCTTCTGGAGTGGCTGATCTCAGCTGTTCCCTAGACTGACGATCCTGTTGGCATCTGCTGCTGAAAGCCACAGCTGGTGTACTTCATAATTTATGGTCTGTAGTCTCAGCTCATCTGGACCCAGGAATTTCTCCTGGTGCCTCAGCCCTGCCTCGGGGTGCTATGCATCCCACCTGAGGTCTGACTGTTCTTCCCTAGTGCGTCCCACCTCTGATGTTTGGTTGTGCAACTCCCAACTCCAGAGACACTTTGCCCTCACTTGGTGACTTGCAGTGAACTTTCACCACCCCTTCTGGGGTGAGTGGGAATTTGTGAGTCTGTCTATGCCATGTGGGGACAAAGCTAAATTTCAGGACTGCCTAATCTGTACCACTTTTACTTTCATGTGACAATCTGTTAAGGGTTAAAAATTGTGTCCCCCAAAAAGATATTTGAAGTTCTAACCCCCAGTACCTCAGATTGTGATCTTGTCTGGAAATAGAGCTGTTTCTGGTCCAGTCAGACCCAGAATCATCGCTCTGTTAACTTCCCCATGTGCAGACAACTTGTAACCATGCTGTCTCCTCTCCGGGAGAAGTGAAGAGATCCTAGCCATACGCTCTCATCTGCTCTCATCTGCTGGTCTGCACATTTCTCTCCAGCCGCCTGGACCAGAAAAAGCCTGCCAGGCATGCTGTCAGCCACACGGTCCCTGGGAACCAGAGGCATGTCCATACCATCCCTCTCCACCCCTATTTATAACTTCTTATAAATACATCTTTTATCTGACCCATTTGGTAGCTTCTTACTGTATATTAATGGTCATGACGGTTTTTCTACTTCCTGTATAGCCATGTCCTCTCAGGAGCTCTGGAGTGGACATTACAGGTGGCCTTCAGCATTCACAGTCCTTTCTTCCTTTCCAATAGAACTGTGATGTGGTTTAGGTGTCCATCCCTTTCTGACACAGCCCATGTCCCTCAGTGGCCTGAGAGGTCAAAAGTTTATCCAATAACTTCCTCCTGTGATTGGTTCTGGAGTGGGCATGGGACCCAAATCCGACTGATGGGGCTCAAAGAGCTTCTGCTAGAGACTTCCGGGAAAAAAGCTTCCTTGTCCTCAGGGGCCCTTCAGAACGCCAGGCTCCTTTACACCGGAAGTGGAGGGAAGAGCATGTGCCCTGACTGCTGCTAGCAGCTGGCTTGCAATTATGAGGAAAACTGTCTTCAGGATGAAACCTGTGTTCGGCAGAGCCCAGCAATGAGGCACCACCGGCTCCTCCAACTGAAGGCCAGTGAGTCCTTGACGTCCAGTTACATGAGTCAGTGACTTTCTACGCTGTTTAAATCAATTTGATGGGCATGTGATTGACAGTATCCTAATACATACAAACTATACTGGACATTTTAGAATAGTTACCATGTGGGGAAAAGGCCACAGATCCATTTAGCTTTTTCAGTCATAGATACACGAATAATTCTGCCTGGGTGTTCTTGAAACCATGGAAGATTTGTTCCTTATATTTCTACTTATAAGCACTTTACCTTTCTATACCATTTCTTGATAGCCTCATCTTACTTAACATTTAATTATAAATTCAAAGAAAGTCTGGTCCATGGTGTACTCCTGAGAAGAAGTTTGGTTTTTTTTTTTTTTTTAGCTTTAACAGTATCATTAATACATAGGTGAGAAAACAAAAATACTAAAAAGGAAAAGACTTGCTTAAGCCCACAAATTTCCATGATCTAGGTAATTGTCACAAATACAAATAAATCAGTGTAGAACAATTCAACAAACACAAAAGGTTGAGATTTTCTCTAAAGAGCTGGATCCAGCTTCCTAACTTTGTGTCAGTATACTTCTGCTTTGGGGATCTATGAAGATCCTTATACCACCAAAAGGAGAGATCTGTAGGGAGACATTAAGTTATTAGTTTCAAAAGAGTCTCATGTTTTTGAACTCTTAATAAAGCCAAGTGGACTGGGAAATGCTTGGAGTAGAGTAAGATAAATAGACATCTTCCATTGGAAGGACACACTAAAACCACACTTCCTTTTAAATAAACCCTTAAGCACTACATTATTATAACGGTTTTTCACTTGAATGTTCTCAATTTTTGGCTCACTTAAATCATTAGACTATAAGGGAGCTGAAAAAAGGCAAGGGAGATTGGAATACAACTAATTAGCTTGTCTTTGGTTGTTTTAAGAAGCTTAATTTAGGAAAGAATTCTCTGGAATAAAATCTGGATTATCTTTAAATTTTTGTCATCTCTTTTTAGCATATTTATTATAATTAATATTAATATAATATAAAACTAAATATTGGATTGTCTTGTCAAATAGTCTTTTATTTTTTTAAGATTTATTTATTTTAGAGCGAGAGAGAGAGTGAGAGAGTGGGGGTAGGGGCAGAGGGAAAGAGAGAATCCTGAAGCCATCTCCCCAGTGAGCGAAGAGGGCGACTCGGGGCTAGATCCCAGGACCCTGAGATCATGACCTGAGCTGAAATCAAGAGTCGGCCGCTTAACGGATTGAGCTACCCAGGCACCCTTTGGATAGTCTTTTAAATAAAACCTTAAAAATATACCAGGCAGGTAAAGCTGTTTCAATATGGTATTAGCTGGAATTATCCAGTTATTCAAAGGGATAAACTTGGCACATTGAGGATAAATTTACCCACATGCTCCTTACTCATGTCTAGAAAGTGTAGTTTTCTGAAGTCTATGGGTCATCTTAAGCACTTGCGCCATTTTTCCTTTCTTTCCCTAAGCGCGGGGAAATCTTGGCAGCTTAAACAAGAATTGGATCCTGCGTTTTCTCTCAAATAGGTAGAGTCAGGACACAAGAAAACATGATAACATTAGAACAAGGGGGAAATCCTTAAAGCCTAACGGTGATGCCATAATTTGGGCCCTTCAGTCAAGGAAGGAACTCTGCCATCCCACATTCCTTTGGCAATTCTGCCCAGGGAGGTGTGGTCATGTGGTGAGGTGGTGAGGGAGGGGGCAGGGAGTGAAGCTTGATGAACCAGAACCCTCTGGGAGAGACAGCCTATCTCTGGGAGCAAACCAGGGCTATATATCTATAATTTCTCCGTGTAGGACTGATTCCAGTCAGGACTTGCTGGGTGGTTTGGAATCACTCTTCATCAGTAGTTCCTTCACTTGTTCACTTCCTGCACAAGTCCATTCACTAAGAATGACAAGTTGTTCATTAGGGCACTTTGGAGTTTCTATTTAAACCTAGAATGTTTGGAATAAGTAACGTTAACACAAACGGTGAAGCACTCACAACCCTGGATAAATAAATAAATATCTTATTTATGTAAGCTAATGCTAAATGAGTATAAAGCAACTCAATCATCTCTACCTTATTAATATGGTTGGGAATAAAAATCTAATCTAAAGATTTCCAAGGAATAAAACCAGTAAATTTAAGGTAGTATGATGATTTAATTAATTTAATTTATTGGATGGTTTGACCTGTATAGTGCACTCCTTTGCTTTCTTCGTTCTGAAAGCAGGTATCGAGGACCTCTATATAATGATGCTAAGTTAGGCTCTCCATGCTATAACAAACCTAATGAAGTTACTGGCCATTATCTTCCATATGCTTGAAAGAAATAGTGCATAACACACACCAGGTGCTTAGTTAGTAGTTGCTGAATGCTGAATGAATAATCTATGGCAAAAAAAAACAAACCAGAAAACACTTCTCCTGTTATATTTTTAATTATATTTTATAGAATATTTATTTAAAGTCGACATTAAAATCCATTCAGTATGTATCTGTTTGATGGTAAGATGAAGACATTTGACTATTAAAATTTGGCCAAGAAGGCATTGAATTGATTATCTATGTACAAATAATGAGCAACATATTTTGTGATTTCAAAATATATCACAAACATTTTTTCATGAGCATATGATTCTATTAAATGAAAATAAACCAATCTCTTTAGAGTGAATTTAAAGTTGAGCCGACCTGAGGATCTGGGTAAAGCGCTTGGTAAAGTGCTGTGAAGCTTTTTGTAAAGCACCGAGTTATCAGAACGGAAGCTGAACTCAGGCTGGAGTTTAGGTCCCAGGTTGGCTGCTTACTGGCTGTGTACCCTTGGGAAAGTTATTTTAACCTTGTAAACTTTAGTTTTCTGATAGATAAAATGGAAAAGAATAATACTATCTATATCATACATTTTTAAGGACTACGAAGTGAGCTAATGCACAAAAGCATTTTAGCCTCGTGGCTCTTTTTAGCAAGAACTCAGCATCTGCTTTTTCTTTGTCATCATCATCATCATCACCAGAGGTGGGAATTTTTTCCTTACTACTTATCCTACAAAATGTCAAGATTGCCGAGAAAGAAAAAGAAAAGAAAAGAAAAGAAAAACAAAATTAAACAGAGGTGTTACTAAATCACATTCTATAATTTCTCACCAACAACAATCTGCAAACTGGTCTCCTCAAGCTTGTCTTCCTCAGGTCGATCCTCCACGCTATCAAAGTGACTTGTTCAGAACAGAAACCTGACCGTATCACCCCTCTGATCTCTAACACAGTGGTTTGGTAGCTACTAGGCAAAGTCCAGGGCCTCTACTATAGTGGCTGAGAAGGGTGTCTCAGAACTGAGCCCCTGCTTGCCCCTTCACCTCCAGTTGTGGTCAGGTAGACCAGACCTGGCTACCTCCTAGCCAAATCCTACTTCATTACGACTCAGTTAAGAAAATACAAAACATGAGCAACTCAGCTGAGACCCCGTTACCTCTTGGGAAGCTCTGTGCTCACCCACATGCCAAATTGCTTTATAAGAACACTGCACTGTGAGCTCCTTCTGGGTAGGGTGCCAGGGCTTACCATACATAATGTTTGGCATATTTTAGGGGCTCAATAACTATTTGCAAAGGAATGGCTGAGTGAATGCATGCATGAATATGCATCTCATAACCAGATGCAAAGTATACAGATTTGTAGACTTGCTGGAGCCAAGTACCCTCGTAAGGCTGGAAGGGGACCTGAATATAACATTCTCTTCTGAGTCATGTTTGAAAACAATGGAAAGGTAGACATGGAAGTCTAGCAGGAGATAAAATGTCATCTTCATAACTGATAAAGCTGTTAAGGGAGGGTGTGGCTCAGGGACATGACAACAGCAGACTTCAAAACTGCACTCCATAGTTGGATAGACTTACCCACCAGTGGCCACACAGCTCCCTGCTAGAGGAGTCTCTCCACAATGGAGAGTGTGAAGAGGCAGACCAGGCATGTGTAATTCTTAAGGTCAGCTGGCTTCCAAACCACTATGCAGAGCCAGTTTATTTCCCAAACGCACCAGCGGGAGAGTTACCCCTTCTCTGGGTCAGTGAGTCAAGTGGGAGAGGGAGGCCCAGAGGGTGACAGCAGCTGATGTCACTTGACTGGTAAACATGGGGCCACGGGATGTTGCTCTCTGCTCCCTTCCCGGACAGCCTCATGGGCACTGATTGATTTATATCCTGGCGCTATTTCCCCGCAAGTGACAGGAAGAGTGGATTACAAAGATACCTCCAAATTACATATCGGTAAGTGGGTTATCTTTTGACTTCCTGCTCTAATTCCTCCTTTTCAGTTGATCTATGAACACAGATGGAATGACGTATGTTGATAAACTTCTTATCGAGATTGGAAAATTGTTTTGGCTTCTAAAAGAGTATACCTCCTCTTTTACTCAATCGATTCAATGAAACCTAGCAAATATTTGCTGACACCCCACCAAGTGCCAAGCACAGTAAAATATAAAGATGAATACACCGCAGTGATCCTATGGAGATTATGATCCTGTCAGCATCTGGTGGGTCATTTCTCTTAGGTAGAGAAAAGGGAACTCAGTCATGAGAGCAAAATAAACAGACAAATATTTACAATCTTTTTTCTAGTTTTTAAATGGTTTTGAGTAGTTAAATGACTGTTCGTCCAGAATTTAAGACATTTCTCTTCTAACACCAGCATTAATTAAAGCCAAGATACTAATAATAAAGGTCATGGAAACCACTGGAGAGTCATTTATCTTCTCTCCTACTGTCCACGTTGCACCATCTTGCAAAGGCCTGCCATTGGCAAAGAGAGGGACAGCGTGAAAGCGTGCGCATAGGTTGTTCACATCCAGCGCCACAGCTGAAAAACAACTCAGATTAGTGGATGGACGGTTCCACCTCCCTGAAGGAAGGCATCGCACTTACTCCTGTCCTATCCTGGATTCCAGCACCTTCCATTATTCTCTTGTTTGAAGTCAAAAAAATTTTTGACATCTCACCTTTCTAAGAATTCTATTTGTTTTTTCTTTAACCGGATCCTCAAAGGCTACTCACAATATTTCACTAGATCTTAAACTCACAATTCTGTGTTGTGTCGTTTTTATCTCATTTTGTCTTACATCCTCTCATCACCAAACTGACTGAACGAGTCAAAAGAAACAGGGATTAGGTATGATTCCAATTCCTAACAGATTCAGGTTCAGGGGCTCTTCCCACCCTCAGCTTTTAAAAACCACTATGGAGCCAAGCGATCATGGAGAAATTTGTAATTTTGTTCCCCTGAAGATGCTAAATGATGCACAGAAAGCTACTAGAATGTGGAGGCACATAAAGCCTCCACATCCTCAGCACTGGTCCTGGTTTCCAAAAAGCAGCTTCTCTTCTTCCTCTCATTCCTGTGCATCTACTAGATCAATAGCAGGAGCAGGAAGTCATGATTTTCACTCTGGAATAGCTTGGCAGCATATACTGCCTGAGGACAAGTAGGGAAACCAAGCCTGGCATTTCTGTTTGGGAAAGAAAGAAACTGACAAAGTTAAAGCAATTTGAAGTCTTTACTTGAAATGCTGTACTTTTTTCTATTAACTTATGAGATAGCATATAAATTCATAACAGTGATTTAAAATATATGTATATGTTATATATACATGCACACACTTCTTGGGTATGTATAAATTGCTTGTTTCTAAATATCATGAATAAAGAAAATAGCAAACAGAGTCAACACATCTCAGGGTCTAAGAATATCATTTTCAGCATGAAGGGCTGTGAGATCTTAGGCAATTAACATACTCGCATGACTTTCTTCTTGCTTTGTAAAGAAAAAAGGAAAAGAAAAGGAAGGCATCATGACACGGTTTTTGTTATCCCTGTGTCTGTTCAGAATCTACTGGGGACAGGATACATAAAAGGAAACTGACAACAGTAGAATTACAAATATTGTGGGGACTTCTGTAGATAACTTTGCACATGCATTTTTAAAATTTCAAATGTATTATTTACTACTTATCCAAGGCAATGTGTATTAAATATTGAACAGATTTTAAAAGAGGCTTTCCCTGTATTAAAAAAAAAATTCATTAGTGGGCTTTGGAGATAATATTCACTTAATAAAAATACACAGTATCTCTTTCGCCCAAAGCATTTTGAAGCTGTGCAGGGAAATAAGATCTTTCCAGAAGCTGTGATAAACGCATTTGTAGGGTCAATAAGATAGAAGGGGCCCGTTTGCAAAAATTTTCTTAGAGTCATCAATTTAAAGCTGTCTGGAAGCAATCAGTAATCCTGTAATAGAACCCTGGCTCTATAATATACCACTATAATACCCTGCGTGGAATCCATTTTTATAGTATGTTTACCCTGTATTTAATATGTCCCAATACCCCATACTGTTCAAGGCTAAATCCGAATAAATGCCGATTATTTCATATGAGAATATGCAGGCAGGACATCTCTATTTGTCCATGTTTCTAGACAGATCTATAGATGACATAGATGCTCTGAATATAGATATAGACACAGATGTAGCTCTAGGTGCACCCCAGGTTATAAATGTAAATAAGTTCAAGATGGAGATAGATACATTCATGAAGACTAGTTTCACCAGTAGGATGTTGCCCAACTTTCATAGTAAAGGTTGGAAGGCCCAGAGTTAATTATTACAGAATCACATAGATGGCATGAGTTTTTCTTTAGGGTAAACAGGCTGGGTCAGCAAGAGTTATTCCCTCCAACCCTTGGGACAGACAGAAGTAGAAAAGATCTGTGGTGCTTTCCTCTGACCCTGCCATCTTAGCTGCAAGCTCTACCCAGATGGACCACATCTCCTGACTGGCCCTACCAGACCCAGAATCTAGAAGGCCTGCCCAGACACACCTTCCATGCTATCAACAGTCACCACCCCAACCACGATTTAGCCCTTTACACCCGATACACGTTAATCCACACTGAGTCATCATCTGTGCCCTGAATCTAATCAACTTTTCAGACTTTACTGTTTCTGTCAAGGGTGCTGTTTGCTTGTAATAGTATTAAATTTGTGAACTTAAAAGGGCTTCTTTTTTTTTTTTAAAGATTTTATTTATTTATTTGAGAGAGAGAGAATGAGAGAACACATGAGAGGGGGGAGGGTCAGAGGGAGAAGCAGGCTCCCTGCCGAGCAGGGAGCCCGATGTGGGACTCGATCCAGGGACTCCAGGATCATGACCTGAGCCGAAGGCAGTCGCTTAACCAACTGAGCCACCCAGGCGCCCTTGTTTTGTTTTTATTAAAGAAAAAAAGCAAAGAACACCAAAAGATAAAATTATACAATTTTTCAGAGTATTTATTTTAAGACCACTTTGCCCCCACACCTTTCCAAAATTCCCAGTTTCCAGAGGAAAACAACATTACAGTATTAATTTTAGTGTTTTTCCTTTCTGACACTTGGGCTTTTCTTCTGCTTTTAACAAAAATCAGATGACATTATACACACACACACACACACACATATGTTTATAACATGCTGTTTTCACTTAAAACTTATTCAGGTCAGTTTATTTAGAGTTACTTCATTCTCATATTATTCCGTTGTATAGACATACCACACTTAACCATTACCTTACTGATGGTTATTTTGGTTTTTTACCATTATGCTGTCACAAACAAGGCTGCAGTAAATATCTTTGGACATATAGCTGTAAGTACTTCTGCTATCCTGTCCTTATAAGACAGATTTTCAGAAGTGAGACAGCTGTAGCGTACATAGGGTATCCTGTGTGAACAACTTTTAATAAATTTTGCCAAGTTATTGGAATCAATTTTGGACTTCTCTCTTATACCAATCTTCTTCTTTATAGGCTCCAACTCAAAATCTATAGAAACATCCTTTGTAATATCATCCTGCCATTTAATCCTGACCTGACAATCTCCTGGCTACATTTTTAGGTACTGTTTAGATCCTAACATGCTTGGACATTGACTTTAGTTTCTTTGGTTTTTGTTTACCTGACCTCTCATTCCACACAGTCACAGTAATCTTCTCAAAAATTGCCTTATGCACATCACATCTCTATAACCTTCCACAAGTCCCCATTACCTAAAAAATGAATCTTAACCATGCATTCAAGACCCTTCACAATCAAGCTTCAATCTTTCTCATTTTGCCCTTATTTCTCCTATTTAAAAATTAAAACTGTAGCATCTAGAATTGTGGTTTGAAATTTAGTGTATCTGACAGCAAAATGTATGTTCTCACTATCACAACGTACTTCATTTAAAATCAATAAATATTTATTTGACATATACTCCATGTAAAACACTCTATTAAGTGCTAGAGAGGATCGAAATGTAAAAAATAAATGGCACGTGGTTGACATTTAATCATGGTGCCTGCCTCCTTGGCACCAACTGTACTTTGTGCTAAGTGACCTTGCTTCTGACGATAGCAGGTTAAAAAAAGCGTGGGCACCTATTTCAGCTGTCAGCTGCTACCTAATAAGCCACACCCAAACTCAACGACTTAAAACAATGACAACATATATGTGGCTCACACATCTGCAATTTAGGTAGAGCTCAGAGGAGATACCTTGTTTCTGCCCCGCTGAACATCGGCTATGGTGGCTTGAAGGCCAGGACGGGGAATCATATGACATCTTGCCCTCTCCCCAGTCTGAAGGTGGGTGCTGGCTGTCAGCAGAGTCCTCAGGGGGACCACAGCCTGGAACTCCTTCACAGCTCAGCTCTATGTAGTCTTACCCCTTCCTTTGGTTCCACACTCAAGCACCTCCAAAGGACCGGGCAGGAGTTGCTTTGCCTGTTAGGACTTAGCCTCTGAAAGCACGTCATATCACTTCCACTGTGGATATGAGCCCACCCGGATCCAAGGGGAGGAGGTGTAGACCCCCCACCTCATGATGAAGGACTGTCAGTGCCATGCTGCAAGAATGTGTCCCATTGCGTGTGTGGTTATGTGACCATCTGTACAATACAATGTGCCACACCAGCTATGGTCGTGCCAGTGACCTGTCATAGGAAAATAATTCAGGACAATCGAATTCCCTTTCAAGCAAATATAGCTTGAGAACAATTTACAGAGTAAAATCGCTGCTGGAGATTAATCTGGAAAAACATAACAAAGAAAGAGGAAGAGGGGCATGAGGAAGCATGTGTTCACTGAAGTTATGGAGCCATAGAAACCAGGAGTAGGAACCCAAGTTCTGTTCACTTTTATACATAACCCCAACAGGGCAGAGTACCAAACACATAATAGATGCTCAGATACGTCATAGGAAGAAATACATGAAAGACTAGAAAGAGGGAACACAAAAGGAGGGGCAAGTTTGGAGGGGGAAAGATGAGATTGTACTAGAAATATATTGAGTTTGAAGTTCCAGGGATAGCTCCCCACTGAGATGTCTAGCAAGCAGTTGGTGAAGTGGGTCTGTGGCCCAGAGGAGAGAACAAGAGTTGGGGGAAGGGCTTAGGAAGCCATGGACAAGGTGAAGCTTTGACTGGATGAGGCTGCCAAGAAGGAGCAGGTAGCGGAAGACCAATGACTAATGCTCAAGCAAAATAATGTGTGCTTAATACTATAGGCTCAGAGTCTGAACACCTGGATTTAACCTCTGCAATACTTGCTTCGGTACTTACCAATAGTGTGTTTTCTTAGGTTTAGCTACTTAATCGCTCTGTACCTTAGTATCCTGTTATAACATTGTTATAATAATAAAACCTACTCCACAGGGCTATGGATTAAATGATATAACGCCGGCAAAGTACTTGGAACAGAGCCTAGCACCTATGAAACAATCAGTGCATACTAATTTTTTTTTAAGATTTTATTTATTTATTTGAGAGAGAGAGAGAGAGAATGAGTGGTGGGAAAGGGCAGAGGGAGAGAGAGAGAGAAACAGACTCCCGGCTGAGCAGGGAGCCCAATGCGGGGATCGATCCCAGGACCCTGAGATCATGACCCGAGCCGAAGGCAGACGCTTAACCGACTGAGCCACCCAGGTGCCCATCAATGCATACTAATTTTTATAACTATTATTATTTTTTAACATCTGAGGTTTAGGAATGAGCAGAGGAAGAGCCAGAGAATAATACTGAGCATGAAGGCCTCAGGAAAGCTTATATAACAGTCCTGATAAATGTTCACAGGAAAAAACTGTCTCCTTTCCAAAATGGTTCTAGGACAATCTCTCTTAGGTTAGATGCAGTTACGGTTACATGCATTACCGAGCTGCCAAACATCAGAGTTGCTGATCTTGTTAATAACAAGGGGGTGACATGGTGAGTTGTATTTTCGGCAACAACATTTCACAAATTTTGTGCTTTTTGGGGGTGGTAGAGTGATGCATTGTATCAAAAAATATATATATGTCCTACACTCAAATAAATTTGAGAAATTCTGGATTAAACAAAATTAAATAGATGTTTCCTTAAATACAGCTGCTAACATGAGCCACGGCTTGCTAAGAAGGGGCTATCGAGAGCATCCTTTTCCAGACTCGTGTAAGTTTTTTTAGGGATCATTCTGCTAATGCTATGTGTAGAACAAAACTTCTCAGTGCTAGTCAAGGAAGAATATCTTGAGAAATTTCCTAAAAAAAAAAATACATATTATCAAGGCACCTGGGTGACACAGGCAGTTGAATGTCCAGCTCTTAGTTTTGGCTCAGGTTAGTATCTCAGGGTGGCGAGATTAAGATTCAGCACGGAGTCTGCTTAAGACTCTCTCTCCCTCTCCTTCTCCCCCTCCCACCCATGCACACACAGTCTCTCTCTCTCAAATAAATAAATAAATCTTTAAAAAAAATTTTTAAAAATACATTTTCCTGGATCCTCTTCCACAGATTCTGATTAGAAAGTCTGGGCTGGTATTAAGGAATCTGTATTTTTTAAAGTTCCCTGGTATGGCTTTGTCTACAGGCAACTGGGAAGAGGAATTTCGCTCTTCCCATAACCCATAATCCCTCCCTTTCTTTCCAACCTGTTCTGAGAAAAAATGGCTCCCACGAAGAAAGGTAGCAAAAAAAAGTGGGTGTTGAGGGATGTTATTCTGCCACTAAGGAGATGAGATAATAGAACATCAACATTCAAATGTACTTCCACTGATGTGGCTTTGAAAAGCATGGATCCCAGGCACTCAAGGAAATCTAGAATTTGCTGTAAAAACCTGGGAGCTCTCCCCATCATCATTTACACTGGCTTAAGCAACTGTGTAGACCCCCAAAATAAGGAATATCCAATAATGTATCTGGGTAAGTTAATGAGGACCAAGATTCTTCAAACACAGCATGATGGCTACCTATGTATTTGTTATGCTTTCAAAAGCCTTCACATAATCGATGAAAGCTAACGATTTGATATTAAAAAATATAATATGGAAAAGTAGTTGTAGACTCTACCTGTAAAGAAATTTGAATTATCATTCCATGGGATTGGGGGTAATTTAACAGATTTCCAAGAATTCCCAACAGAACTTTGAAGCAAAGTCAGATTCAAATGGTTTTGTTTTGTTTTGTTTTTTTAACTTGCCTAGAACTCCTGTCTAACACTGTGGGGGTAATTGTATGTTTCAAATTTTCAAATGTAATCTAAGAACAGTCTCCTTACCTGAGATTTACTTGGAGACCAATCAGACCTGAGAATACACAACCTAAGAGATGTACTGTTAAATCTAACCTAAGAAAGCTTGTCCTAGAACCATTTTGGAAAGGAGATGATTTTTTTCCTGTAAACACTCTATCAAGGAAGAATTCAGCAAAGAGTGAATGGTTTACCCTATTTCTACTTTTACAGTTGGCTTTAAAACTTTTATGGGAAAAATAAAAGAAGATAAAAGTATGGCATCACTTCCACACTTCTCTACACACTCAAACAACTGTTCATTTTATATGTCCGGCGGGATGGGTTTTGGTTGTGGTCAGTCCTGGCCTTTTCCAACACCCCTGGCACAGAGGTGATGGGAGTGAGGGTAAATTAGTCTATGAAAGGCCACCTGTGCTACACTTTCCCAGACTGAAAAAAAACTAAAGAGATAAAACCACTAAATGCAACACATGATCCTAGATTAGCTCCGATAAAGAATACTGTTGAGACAATTGATTAAACTTGAAAGGAGTTTGTGAATTCAATGCCAGCATCAATGATAATTTCTTGATTTTGATCCTGATATCATGAGTTTCTGGAGAATGTCCTTGTTTGATGGGTTACATCACCAAACCATTCAGTAATGATGGGCACCATGTTCAAAACTTATTTCCAAATGGTTCCAGGGAAAATACTCTTTGTATTCTTGCAGCTCTTCTGAAGCTTGAAGTTATTCTAAAACTAGCAAAACTAAAATTGGTACTAATAAATTAACATTTATTTTATTGTTTGTGTTAGTTTATTGTTGATTTTCTCAGGTATTCAGAGTACACTATCATATCGTCTGAAAATAGTTTTACTTCTTTTCCAATTCCTGTGCCTCCTATTGTTCTGCCCTTTTAAATTGTACTGGCTAATTCCTCTAGGACAATGTTCAATAGTAGTAGTAGAGACAGTAAGATTAGTAGACATAGTAAGCATTCTTGACTCTTTCCTAATCTTAGTGGAAATGTCTCTAGTATTTCCTCATTACGTACAATGCTGGTTTTAGGACCAAGGAGTTCTGTTTAGGAAATATGCTTCAATTATTTTCTTGAGTGTTTTTATCAGGAAGTTTTTGTCAAAAGCTTTGTTTTGGTTTTGTTCTTGTTTTTTTTTATTATAGGAGATAATCACGTAATTATTCCTCTTACATCTACTGATGTGGTGTTTATATTACTAGATTTCCTAATACCGAATCATCCTTGCATTCACGAAATAAATCTCACTTGGTCATGCTATACTTTCGTAATGTGGTATTAGATATTGTTTTCGAATATTTAATCCGTATTTTTGCATTGACATGGGATGATTGCAAAAGTATTTACATGTTAGAATCATGTTCCTCCACTGCTCTTAGCAGAGCAATCTCCATGAGGGGGAGCTTGGTGACAACAGAAAGGTTGTGGGAGGTGGGGACAATGGAGAGATGGAGAGACCTGACCTCAGAGTCCCACAGAGCTTTTGAAGGTTGCTCGCTCTCTCCACTGACTGACTTTGTGACCTTGGAAAAGTTCTTCCTTCTCTTCTACCTTCTATTCTCTCATCTGTCAGATAGGCAAACCCACCGCAGTAAATTAGGTGAGGACTAAATGATGTCTGTAAAAACTTCAGCAAGATGTCTGGCACAATGGCAGCCCACATAAGCGTTGGGATATTTTATTATAAGGACGTATTTTTCTTCTGCTTCTTCTCACATTATAAAGAAAGCGGTGCTGGGATATATGTGAAGAGATGCCATAGTTTCCTCAGGAAACTATGGGTCTTGGGCACTCAGGGTCTTGGTTTCAATGGTCCCCAGCATTTTGCTATGATTGCCAAGCACGGAGGAGATTGAGCTAGGTGAGTATGTTTTGTCTGCTTTTACAGTTACCCCGTTCTATACCAGAGGTCTGTATGTGAATAGTTAGCGCTTGATGAGTTCCAAGTGGGGACAAGAGAGAGGACAGTGAAAGGAGTGGAAAAAGAAGAAAGAATTTCTTGAGCCCTTACCCCATGCCAAGGACTACTTTAAATATATCTTCAGTTAAATCGGTGAGGAAAGCTGAGAGGTAGCATCAAGATCTCAAAACCTGAGAGAAGCATCTTGAGAGGCAAGTAGGTAGAGCATTGTTTCTCTGTGTAAGAGTTGAGATTAGCTTCTGTTCTTTTCTTCTCACTCATAACCTCTCGGAATAGAGGGGAATGGAGAGACACATTCTCTCTGCATGGTGCTCTTGGCTCCTTTAGATATGGCATCATCATCTATCAGCTACCAAAATCACACCAGATACCCACCTTCCAGTACCAGTAAATCATCTTGAGTTATCTTGTGCTGATAAGATATCTATATCTATCTCTATGCCTTTGCCTATTTCTATATCTATATGTATATCACAGTCTGAACCTTGTTATCTTAAACAAATGCCCTACTTTAGTTTCTTAACGTCTCTCCCTAGAAATATTGAATAGACCTGTAACTGGTCTTTCTGCCTCTAGTTCTGTCACCATTAAAATCCATCCTCCCTAATATACCAAGAATAATTTGAACAAAACCTGATACTTTCCAGCATCTGAATGGTAGGTGAGGGTTGTTACCTTACATGGTAACATGGGTTACTGGTTATGTGACTTTTAATAACTCTCTCATTTTTCCTGAGCCTTAGGTCTCTTATCTGTGAAATGGGAATGATAATACTGAATCTTAGAGTCACTGTGAAAATTAGATGAGGAATATTTGGCATAGTAGGTGCATGATAAATTGGATCCCTTACATGACAGTGGGACCACATCATCTCCTAGGGCACCCCTGAGTCTGCAGAGAAAATTGGACGCGTATGAGAGCTGAGAAAGGCATGACTTAAAGTCAGGAGCTCCTTGGGGAGCTCTTAAGAACAAAGACATTGGTTCCCTTTCCAAAATATGAGATTTTGTAAAAATTAAAAGAAATAATGAAGGCAAAGTACCTAACAGGATGGCTGGCAAAGCATGGGATGAAAAATAGAAAACAAGTAACAACAAAACCCAAGCTGAAACAACTATGCTGAGAAACTGATTCTTCTGTCTAAATATTGACCCTACTTGTTTGCTGGCATCTATTTTTTTAAATCTGTAACAATTCTAACCAAAAGTGTGCTTTTTAAAAAGGATTTTATTTATTTATTTGAGAGAGAGAGAGAGTTAGAAAGTACATGAGCAGGGGGAAGGGCAGAGGGAGAGGGAGAAGCAGGCTTCCTGCTGAGCAGGGAGCCCACAAGGGGCTCGATCCCAGGAACCTGAGATCATGACCTGAGCTGAAGGCAGAGGCTTAACCAACTGAGCCACCCAGGCACCCCTCCCCCTAAAGTGTGCTGTTGGTGGTGGTGGTTGATAGTGATGGGGTTTAAGTTTGTTATTCTAAAGGATAGGCAGCAGTGGGATTAGAAGATGATCCAGGATGTCTGTTTTTCAAATTCAACTGCCATTAGTGTTCTCCAGATGTTAGCTCTGTTGACCTTCAGGTTTCAGAGGTCGCCTTGGCTTCCCAGTCATGGTACTTTTCTTTTCTCGCTGAGTACAGGCTGGTATCAATCCCAGTTTCTCCTCTGAGATTCAGCAGAAGATCCTGATGGAGGAAGATAATACCCAGAGAGAGGAGGCCAAGCAGGAGGGAGTTGACGACGTGCATATCGGTAAGAACTCCCCGTGTGCCCTTCATTCGCAGAGATTGTTGGTATATATTTACCAGTACCTACTCTCCGTCATACCTACTGGGAACGATCTGGCATTTTCCAGCGTAAACGCAGAAGTCCAGCAAGCACGAACAAGATAGCCGTCGTCTGGCAATCCTTGCCTAGAGCTTCGGTCATGTGCTTACTTACCTCACTGAAGACATGTTGAGGTTTGTTTAGACCCGAGGTTGAATGACAAGCGGGCCAAAGCAGCTGGTGTGGAGAGGTCTTTTTCAGTGACTCATCGGTCATTCAAAAATTAAAGCCCACATAAAAAGGAGTGAGTCGGGATGCACAGAGAAAGACATCCCACTTTTTAGGCTCTCTAGAAGAGCAGCAGATTTTGCTGCCTCCTTCTAGGAGGGCAGAGGCCCACCCAGCCATTCCCAATCCACAGGGCTGGTAGTGCAGGTTGAAATCTTTGTAATGTGTTCCCCCACATTCAAAACAGAATGAATGGACTCACAAAATGTCTATTTGCCTCATTATTTTTGATTATGCCTCAGATGATCAAGTCATGGGGGGAGGTGGCAAGGGAGGGACTAATCAGGGATATGCTGGGGACCAGGTGTCAGTTAACCTCACTAGTGTTTCCCTACCATGAGCTGATTATCTCTGTACTGCAAAGTCCTCTTCTGTTAAGGGAGCGTGACTTCATGCTGGATTTAATTTTTCATTTACTCACTCTGCTAAGTTAGACCTAGGAGTTAAAATAGAAAGCTCCTCTATCAGTATAGGTTCTCCAGAGAAACACAATCTCTCTCTCTCTCTCTCTATATATATATATATACACACACACATATATACATATTTTTATGGGGTGGGGGGAGAGAGAGAGATTGACGGATTGATTGATTTTACAGAATTGTCGCCTGTGGTTGTGAAACCTAGCAGGTCTGAAGTCTGTAGGGCTGGCCACGGGCTGGAAGTTTGGGCAATGTTTCTATGTTGTAGTCTCGAGGAGAATTTCTTCTTCTTTGGGAAACCTCCATCTTTGCTCTTCAAGTTCTCTATGATTGGATGAGACCTAATCACGTTATAGAGGACAATTGCTTTGTCCTCAAAGTCTACTGATTTAAATGTTAACCATATCTAAAAAAAAATCTTCATAGCAACATCTAGACTGGTGTTTGACCGAACAACCGGGCACCATAGCCTAGCTATGTTGGCACAAAATTAACCATCACTGCCTTCTTACTTGACCGAGGCCAGGGGTAAAGTTGGGAAAAGCTTTCTGGAAAATGTGTTTCCTGAACTATCGCTGCTTATTAAGAAAGAGGTGAATGAATAGGACACGTGCAAAAAGCGACAAGTAGTGTGTTGTGATTAAAACCGGACCTCCTTGTAGGGGGAAGAGGGAGGAAATGGTAAGCTACCCACTGGGAAAATAACCTGAACTAACCAAATGGCTTATTTTTTGCTTATTTGCTTAATGCGAACTTGAGGATTCTGGATTTATTTTATCCTAAATTCTTGATAGAGTCACTGAAGAATTCTTAAGCATTGAAGTGATGAGATTCAAGACCAATTCATGTGGTTCTCAATAAATATGTTATGGTGTCTATCATGCCTGAAGTACTATGGGAAACCCTGGGAATATAATGGTGACACATGTAAAGAGGTCCCTGACTTCAAAGCTTAGATTCTAGTGGGGACCTGAGAAAAGAAAAGGACAAATAAAATAATTACGAATTTTATTTGGTGCTTTTGAGACCGGAGGCTTGATTTGGAAGCTTACAATTCCAATGTCTGCCTACTCCTGTCCCACTGAGCTATCACATTCCTGCCATAAGTACAAACTTCAAATACTGAGTAATCACTCAGCAATAGCCCTATAAC
Organism: Neomonachus schauinslandi; assembly: GCF_002201575.2. Taxonomy (NCBI): domain Eukaryota; kingdom Metazoa; phylum Chordata; class Mammalia; order Carnivora; family Phocidae; genus Neomonachus; species Neomonachus schauinslandi. The sequence continues at coordinate 56,554,046 of NC_058403.1, forward strand.
CTCATCCCCTCTCCTGCCCAAACACACAGGGTCTTGGATTTGATATTTTCTGACTGTCTTTCCAAGCTGTGGATCTTACCTTTCCCTTTAGACTCTTCCATCTTCCATCGCTTTGGGCAAGCCTTGTCAACCACACACCCACTCTAGCTCCAGGTCCCATGAAACTATATCTCCCCTATGCCCTGGCTTGCTCCTGGGCTCCTTCTCTAAGAATGAAGTTAAGAATACCAGGTGATCAATGAAGGCAAAGAGAATGGAGAAAAGAGTACTACTGACAGACATTTAAGAGGTAGAAATGATATGGTTTAGCAATGGATTGGTAATAGAGGTTGGGGAAAATGAGAGACCGAAGACACTTTCCAAACAGGGGGGGTTTGGATGACTGACTATAGGAGTGACTTTTATTTAATTATGGACTATAACAAAGAAGGAGGGTTGAGGG